>NW_011474113.1:13794-14719 GCF_000754665.1 Bison bison bison
GGGAAACAATGGAAAGAGTGACAGACTTTATTTTCTTGGGCTCCAAAACCACTGCAGATGGTAACTGCAGCCATGAAATTAAAGCACGCTTGCTCCTTGGAAGAAAAGCTATGAGCAATCTAGACAGCATATTAAAAACAGAGTCATTACTTTGCCAACACAGACCTGTCTAGTCAAAGCTTTGGTTTTTCTCGTAGTCATGTACAGATGTGACAGTTGGACCATAAAGAAAGTTGAACGCCAAAGAATTGATGCTTTTGTAAAAAATTAATTAATTTTAATTTTAATATAAATTTATTTATTTTAATTGGAGGCTAATTACTTTACAATATTGTATTGGTTTTGCCATACATCAACATGAATCTGCCACGGGTGGACACATGTTGCCCATCCTGAACTCCCCTCCCACCTCCCTCCCCATACCATCCCTCTGGGTCATCTCAGTACACCAGCCCCGAGCATCCTGTATCATGTATCGAGCCTGGACTGGCAATACATTTCACATATGATATTATACATGTTTAAATGCCATTCTCCCAAATCATCTGACCCTCGCCCTCTTCCACAGAGTCCAAAAGACTGTTCTATACATCTGTGTCTCTTTTGCTGGCTCTCATACAGGGTTATTGTTACCATCTTTCTAAATTCCATATATATGCATTAGTAAAGAAAGGCAATGCCAAAGAATGCTCAAACTACCGCACAATTGCACTCATCTCACATGCTAGTAAAGTAATGCTCAAAATTTTCGAAGCCAGCCTTCAGCAATACATGAACTGTGAACTTCCAAATGTTCAAGCTAGTTATAGAAAAGGCAGCGGAACCAGAGATCAAATTGCCAACATTTGCTGGATCACTGAAAATGCAAGAGAGTTCCAGAAAAACATTTATTTCTGCTTTATTGACTATGCCAAAGCCTTTGACC
>NW_011474113.1:15792-16575 GCF_000754665.1 Bison bison bison
GATGGACATGAGTTTGAGCAAGTTCTGGCAGTTGGTGATGGTCAAGGAAGCCTGGCATACTGCAGTCCATGAGGTTTCAAAAAGTAGGACACAACTGAGTGACTGAACTGAACTGAACTGAAGGATTTAACAGGAGGTAGGACATTCACTTTTAAAACCAGAACAGTCATGGGCAAATTAGGACAAGTTGATCATCCTAAGTAGAAGTGCAAAGCTGTCTCTCCCTCTTTCTGCATTATCATCTGTTCTACCTGGTGGTCTGCCAATTCAGCATAGGTAGGGGGCTCAGTGAGAGCTATGCTGATGAGTCAAGAGGTCAGATTATGCAGTGGGAATGCTAGGGAAGAAAACAAGGCTTTTAGACAGAGAAGTAACAACACCAGGTAGATGTTTATTGCCCCAATATTTTATTATAAAAAATTGCAAGCACAACAAATTTTACAGTTAGCACCTTATGTCCTGGAGAAGGAAATGACAACCCACTCCAGTGTTCTTGCCTGGAGAATCCCAGGGACAGGGGAGCCTGGTGGGCTGCTGTCTCTGGGGTCGCACAGAGTCGGACACGACTGAATCGACTTAGCAGCAGCAGCAACAGCACCTTATGTCCCCTACCTAAAACCTAAAATTAGCATTCTACTAAACTTATTTTATCATATATCTATGTTTCTATCCATCCACCAATATGCTAAGTTTCAGTTAAGTTCAGTCCAGTCGCTCAGTCCTGTCCGACTCTTTGTGACCCCATGAATCGCAGCACACCAGGCCTCCCTGTCCATCACAGAT
>NW_011474113.1:17920-18503 GCF_000754665.1 Bison bison bison
GTGATCCACACAGTCAAAGGCTTCGGCATAGTCAGTAAAGCAGAAATAGATGTTTTTCTGGAACTCTCTTGCTTTTTGAATGATCCAGCGAATGTTGGCAATTTGATCTCTGGTTCCTCTGCCTTTTCTAAACCAGCTTGAACATCTGGAAGTTCATGGTTTACATATTGCTGAAGCCTGGCTTGGAGAATTTCGAGCATTATTTACTAGCATGTGGCATGAGTGCATTTGTGCACTAGTTTGAGCATTCTTTGGCATTGCCTTTCTTTGGGATTGGAGTGAAAACTGACCTTTTCCAGTCTTGTGGCCACTGCTGAGTTTTACAAATTGGCTGGCATATTGAGTGCAGCACTTTCACAGCATCATCTTTCAGGATTTTAAATAGCTCAACTGGAATTCCATCACCTCCACTTGATATGTTAGTAGTGATGCTTTCTAAGGCCCACTTGACTTCCCATTCCAGGATGTCTGGCTCTAGGTGAGTGATCACACCATCGTGATTATCTGGGTCATGAAGATCTTTTTTGTACAGTTCTTCTGTGTATTCTTGCCACCTCTTCTTAATATCTTCTGTCTTTTGTTA
>NW_011474113.1:18603-19309 GCF_000754665.1 Bison bison bison
GGAAGGCTTTCTTATCTCTTCTTGCTATTCTTTGGAACTCTGCATTCAGATGCTTATATTTTTCCTTTTATCCTTTGCTTTTTGCTTCTCTTCTTTTCACAGCTATTTGTAAGGCGTCCCCAGACAGCCATTTTGCTTTTTTGCATTTCTTTTCCCTGTGGATGGTCTTGATCCCTGTTTCCTCTACAATGTCACGAATCTCCATCCATAGTTCATCAGGCACTCTATCAGATCTAGTCCTTTAAATCTATTTATCACTTTCACTGTATAATCATACGGGATTTAATTTAGGACATACCTTAATGGTCTGGTAGTTTTCCCTACTTTCTCAATTTAATTCTGAATTTGGCAATAAGGAGCTCATGATCTGATCCACAGTCAGCTCCCAGTCTTGTTTTTGCTGACTGTATAGAGCTTCTCCATCTTTGGCTGCAAAGAATATAATCAGTCTGATTTCGGTGTTGATCATCTGGTGATGTACATGTGTAAAGTCTTCTCTTGTGTTGTTGGAGGAGGGTATTCGCTATGACCAGCGCATTCTTTTGGCAAAACTCTATTAGCCTTTGCCCTGCTTCATTCCATATCCAAAGGCCAAATTTGCCTATTACTCCAGGTGTTTCATAACTTCCTACTTTTATTTTTTAATTTTATTTTATTTTTAAACTTTACATAATTGTATTAGTTTTGCCAAATATCATAATGAATC
>NW_011474113.1:19910-20360 GCF_000754665.1 Bison bison bison
ATTATAAACAGTGCTGTGATGAACATTGGGGTACATGTGTCTCTTTCCCTTCTGGTTTCCTCAGTGTGTATGCCCAGCAGTGGGATTGCTGGATCATAAGGCAGTTCTATTTCCAGTTTTATAAGGAATCTCCACACTGTTCTCCATAGTGGCTGTACTAGTTTGCATTCCCACCAACAGTGTAAGAGGGTTCCCTTTTCTTCACACCCTCTCCAGCATTTATTATTTGTAGATTTTTGGATTGCAGCCATTCTGACTGGTGTGGAATGTTACCTCATAGTGGTCTTGATTTGCATTTCTCTGATAATGAGTGATATTGAGCATCTTTTCATGTGTTTGTTAGCCATCTGTATGTCTTCTTTGGAGAAATGTCTATTTAGTTCTTTGGCCCATTTTTTGATTGGGTCATTTATTTTTCTGGAGTTGAGCTGTAGGAGTTGCTTGTATATT
>NW_011474113.1:20589-21228 GCF_000754665.1 Bison bison bison
CTGGGAGGTGGGTCATAGAGGATCCTGCTGTGATGTATGTCAGAGAGTGTTTTGCCTATGTTCTCCTCTAGGAGTTTTATAGTTTCTGGTCTTATATTTAGATCTTTAATCCATTTTGAGTTTATTTTTGTGTATGGTGTTAGAAAGTGTTCTAGTTTCATTCTTTTACAAGTGGTTGACCAGTTTTCCCAGCACCACTTGTTAAAGAGATTGTCTTTAATCCATTGTGTATTCTTGCCTCCTTTGTCAAAGATAAGGTGTCCATATGTGCGTGGATTTATCTCTGGGCTTTCTATTTTGTTCCATTGATCTATATTTCTGTCTTTGTGCCAGTACCATACTGTCTTGATAACTGTGGCTTTGTAGTAGAGCCTGAAATCAGGTAGGTTGATCCGTCCAGTTCCATTCTTCTTTCTCAAGATCGCTTTGGCTATTCGAGGTTTTTTGTATTTCCATTCAAATTGTGAAATTATTTGTTCTAGCTCTGTGAAGAATACCATTGGTAGCTTGATAGGAATTGCATTGAATCTATAAATTGCTTTGGGTAGTATACTCGTTTTCACTATATTGATTCTTCCAATATATGAACATGGTATATTTCTCCATCTATTAGTGTCCTCTTTGATTTCTTTCACCAGT
>NW_011474113.1:22810-24462 GCF_000754665.1 Bison bison bison
GGTTTGCCTTGGAAACAAACAGAGATCATTCTGCCATTTTTGAGATTGCATCCAAGTACTGCATTTCGGACTCTTTTGTTGACCATGATGGCTACTCCATTTCTTCTAAGGGATTCTTGCCCGCAGTAGTAGATATAATGGTCATCTGTGTTAAATTCACCCATTCAAGTCCATTTAGTTCACTGATTCCTAGCACGTCGACGTTCACTCTTGCCATCTCCTGTTTGACCACTTCCAGTTTGGCTTGATTCATGGACCTAACATTCCAGGTTCCTATGCAATATTGCTCTTTACAACATCTGACCTTGCTTCTATCACCAGTCACATCCACAACTGGGTATTGTTTTTGCTTTGGCTTCATCCCTTCATTCTTTCTGGAGTTATTTCTCCACTGATCTCCAGTAGCATATTGGGCACCTACTGACCTGGGGAGTTCCTCTTTAAGTATCCTATCATTTTCCCTTTTTATACTGTTCATGGGTTCTCAAGGCAAGAATACTGAAGTGGTTTGCCATTCCCTTCTCCAGTGGACACATTTTATGAGACCTCTCCACCATGACCCATCGGTCTTGGGTGGCCCTACAGGGCATGGCTTAGTTTCATTGAGTTAGACAAGGCTGCAGTCCTAGTGTGATTAGATTGAATAGTTTTCTGTGATTATGGTTTAAGTGTGTCTGCCCTCTGTTGCCCTCTTGCAATACCTACCGTGTTACTTGGATTTCTCTTACCTTGGATGTGGGGTATCTCTTCACAGCTGCTCCAGCAAAGCACAGCCACTGCTCCTTACCTTGTATGAGTGGTATCTCCTCACCGCCGCCCCTCCTGACCTTGAAAGTGGAGTAGCTCCTCTAGGCCCTCCTGCGCCTGTGCAGCCACCGCTCCTTCTATGTGAGGTTGCTAAGTTTCAATGCATTTCACAATAAATTGTAGACATCAGTACACTCTTCCAAGCATTTTTATGATTTAATGGAGTTAGACAGACCCAAATTTGAAGGCACTTGACTTCTACCAGCTTAAAGATTTTCATCTCTAAGCTGATGACACTGAGTGTTGGTAGGAAGATTTGATTTGTTTACTTTATGAAACACTCAGATAATGCTTTCTATGTGCAACTCATAAGCACTGTCTTATCTAATCCTAGGAACAATCCAATAAGGAAAATTCTATTATTACCTTCATTGTAATTATGAGGTTTCAAGAAGTTAACAAGCTCACTGAAAGTCTCACAGTCAGCAAATGGCTTTGCTAAGAGCTGAATCCAGACTCTCTGACTTTGGTGTCCATGTTCTTAGCCACTACACTATGCTGCCTCCCACAGTGACCATAAATTATGGACCTACTGTAAATGGTGATCCTTGCCTCTCTCTGCAACCTCATACAGTAGGTATTGTCTTCAGTTTACAGATGAAGAAACTGGAGGTTGGAAAATTTGTTCAAGAATGCACTGCTAATAAATAAAGGATTGGGGATTTGAACTCAGGAACAATTGGCTCCTGGGTCAGTGTTATTTGCTTGTACTGCACAGTACAGAAATCACTGAAGTGTACATGAGCCTAGACTACTTATAGGGAATTTTTGTTTAGTGATGGTCTTCCCTCCTCAGTGATAGCAGAAAAGATTGTGGTGAAAAGAGGGACTTATGCCTAGTTCCC
>NW_011474113.1:24798-25182 GCF_000754665.1 Bison bison bison
GACCTGTAGAGTACAGCAGCAGTTTTGCTGTATGGCTTCTGGTTTTATGCAACAAAAGGCCTTGCAGTTTTGGTTCTCACCCTCTGGGAAGACTGCTGCCACATTAAAAAAAATGTCTCACTGTTCTAACTGGAAAGGGAGGCCCAATGAAGGAAGAAAGGAGGATTAAATACTACAAAGGGAGATGGGAGGCCCAGGCAGCCCACAGCTGTTTCAGCCACTACAACTGAGGTACCAGATATGAGGGGGCATACATCTTCATTCCTTCAGCCCCAGCAAAGCTGTCTAAGGTAACACCATATAGAATAGAAATAAACCATTCACAGCAAGTCCTGCTCCAATTGCAGAATCACAAGCAAAGGATGGCTATTTTAAGTTGCTAAG
>NW_011474113.1:25282-26423 GCF_000754665.1 Bison bison bison
CATCTTCCTCCTCCTCCTCCTCATCATCGTTGTCATCTTTGGCCTCTCAGGAAGCCAGTCATAATCATTATAATTTTCTTCCTCATCATTTACTGAGTGCTTCTCAATTTCTGTTCTAAGCACTTTACGTATATTATTAGCTCATTTAATCTTCACAACAATGCCATGAGGAGAGGACTACTACATGAGATATTGGAGGCCCAGAGAGGTTAAGTACCTAACCTAAGGGCACCTGGCCTTGAGTTAACAGACTTTCCAGAGTTCACCCTGGGAGATGTTGATCATTGCAAATATGCTGATAATTGCTATGGGAAAGCTGAGGACATAATATTAACAGTGAAATAAACTTTTAAGAGCAGAATTGCTAAAATTGCCTGTCCTTTCCCTGTGGAGTGAGCCCCTATCCTCAGTGTAAAAGCAAGCCATCTGGCACAAAGCATGTATAGAATTCATCCTCATTGTGTCAAACATGTAAAGCGGGCCCCAAATCAGGTTATTTCCAAATTGGAAGGCCTGGGTTCTAGTTGTGGCTTTGCTCTTAACTTGCTAAGTGACGTCAGGTGAGTCAGTTTCCTTCTCTGGATCTCATCTATAAAATGTAATACTACATGCTCTCCTAATAGTACAGGGCTATTAATGTGAGAATTAAATGAGAATGTTGAAGAAGGTACTTTAAGTATAAAGCATTTTACCAGCATAACAAATAATTTCTTACTCTCTTCCTCTTCCTTTTTCTCTCTCCTTCACCCACATCGTCTTTGTCTTTTACTCTATTTTGTTCCTTTTCTTCCTTTAGTCTCCTCTAACCAGGTTTCAGACCTACCTAAATAACTGCTTTTAGGTAGAAGAAACACAGGCTTTAAAGGTAGAGAGACCTAGGTTTGCCTCTTGGTTCTGCTCCTTCCTAGTTGTTTGTTGGGCAACTACTTTCCCATTTTTTTGAGCCTCACTTTTATCATCTGTAAAAGTGGGCACACATAATGTAAGTTTGTTGTTGGATGATGTGATAAGTTATCTGCAAATGTGAACAACAATTCCTCCCATCTTTGGCCTGAATGCAGCTCCTCCTATCAAGAGGTAGCGTCTCTTTTCCCCACTCCTTAAATCTGGGTTCATTCTGTGACTTGCTTTGACCTGTAGA
>NW_011474113.1:27193-27359 GCF_000754665.1 Bison bison bison
TTTTGGGGTTGATTGCTTTGCAACAATAGATAGATGAGCTAGAAAAATTAAATGAAATAGTAGCACCCCACCCAGTGGGTGGAAGATATAGGTGTTCAACATTTGATTGTTCCCTTCTCATTCAGAAGTGTTCCCTGGGAAATGGCTGACCTGACTATTTGGGCTA
>NW_011474113.1:27459-30610 GCF_000754665.1 Bison bison bison
TCTAGTATGTGGGCTTCTCATTGCAGTGGCTTCTCTTGTCACAGAGCACAGGCTCTAGGGTGCCTGGGCTTCACATGGACTTAGTTGCACCACGGCATGTGGAATCATTCTGGACCAGGGATTGAATTCATGTCCCCTTCATTGACAGGCAGACACTAACTGGACCACCAGGGAAATCCAAAATATTATTTTTTGTGTGGTCATCCAATCTACCTGATGTCAGAGGTGCAAGGGGAAGAAGTACTTGCTATATGCCTGGCATTGAGTGCTTACTCCATGCCTGGCATTGCTCTCAACAATGCCAGAAATAGGTACTATTATTTTTTCCATTTTTCCAGATGACAACACTGAAACCAGAGAAATTTCTGTCAACTGTTGGGTTTCTGGAAAGAACTAGGACAGTTTAACGTACAGAATATTGACTAGGGTGCCCATGGGATCAACACTTGTAGAAGACAAGGGAAAAGAAGGAGGCAGGATTTGACAGAAGGAGCTATTGAACTATTGTGTGTGTGCTTAGTTGCTCAGTCATGTCTGACTCTTTGCCACCCTATGGACTGTAGCCTGCCAGGCTCCTCTGTCCATGGGGATTCTCCTGTCAAGAATACTGGAGTGGGTTGCCATGCCCTCCTCCAGGGGATCTTCCCAACCGAGGGATCAAAGCCAGGTCTTCTGCATTGCAGGTGGATTCTTTACCAGCTGAGCTACCAACTCAGTCTTAATGGAAACCACAGTCCACCCATGGTGAGCTCTGAAGCTGGGATGGCCCTTCAGAGGTGTTCCCTATTATATCCCCATAGAGGACCAGGCCTTTATACTCCTGCATCAGTCATTGAATTTGTAGTCTCTGACTTCTAGTTCAGAGTTATTTCAACTACTTCTGTGATAAAGCCATCTCAAAATGGAGAAAAGCTTTAAAAAATGACCATGGAGAAAAAGTAGGGGAAAAAATGGACTATGGAACCAGACAAATCTGAGTTCAAATCCTGAAATTTCTCTTACTAGCTGTCTGTTTAACTCTGTACACGTTACTTCTCTGAGCTTCAGTTTACATTTTTGGAAAAAGGCAATAAGAATACTTAGCTTAAAATGTTTTGAAAATCAAATACAATCATTTATATAAACCATCTTACATAGAGACCTGACACAGAGTAGGCACTGAATAAGTGGAAATTATTATAAAAATAGGGTAAATTATTATGCAGTGATGTTCCTGGTTTTCTTATTTATAGTGTAGAATAAAAAAGAGTGAAGAAGTGCTACCCAGAAGGGGAAATGGCATTGCATCTTTTCTATTACCTGGCACTAGTAAGCACTGAGTCAGCATTTATTCCAATGAACAAATGTTTATTTAAAAGAATTTGTACAGACATAATGCTCTTACTTTCAAAGAGCAGAGGAACCTTCTATATATTATGAACACACAGACACTGTGGTAACTTAAAAATACAGTTAAGAAAGGAAGGAAAAATATCCTCCCCTCCCCAGCCATGGCCTGATACGTGAAGCCAACATTTTTTCATCAGTCCCCATCCCATCCCTTAAGTTTAAAAGGAAGAGCTGTAGGGCTTAGGGGAAACTGGAATCTTTTCTTCTCAGAGGGAAAGTCACCTGCACAATTCACCGGAAAGGGAGTCGCCAAAAGCTGACCTGAGCTGAAGCTGCCTTAGAGAAGAAAGCCGACCCAAGAGAGGGAGAGATGACTGAAGTAGAGGTCTCACTTACCTGCATGGTAAGGTGACTGGCATTCACTTGAATCACAACCCATTACTCTGAACTCTAAGATACACCATTGGAGTAAAGTGTTAGAGTAATGGTTTTGAACAAAAAGTAACACAAATGTCATCCTGGGATCTCTCCAGCCTAATACAGCCCTGGTAGCAGAGCCCTCACTTAGGAAATGAATTAGGCAGGACTTGCAGAGTAGGTCTGGCTCCTTGATTTCACTGTGGGGAACATCTACTACTAATTTTCAAAAGCTAGGGTTATTATTGGAGAAAAGTCTACAGATTTTAGGGTCCTCAGACACATAACCTGGTACCTGAGAACTTTAGTATATTTGGGAAACTGTCAGGGTAGGGGGTAATGGGGTGGTAAACTCTAATAAAACAGCTAGGCCTCCCAAATTAATACAAAAAGGAGAACTTGTCCAAGCCACCTCTGGGCCTTGAGGATGAGATGAGGGTGTGAGTGGGGAGATATATGCACCAAACCTACAGGAAAGTCCAGAAAAAAGAATGTTGTCCCTTCAGAGCCTAAGATAAAAGTACAGGGAGGGGGAACACTGGAACCTTCACCTGAAACAAGATATGGGACTACTCAGCCCTCAGGCCTTAGGCACTAGGCCTCAGAAGCAAGAGACAGAGAATCACATCTGGGATTTCTGCCCTTCCCTTGTTTCCTAACAAGGGCAGGGGTTAAAATGTGGCTGAGAGAGAAGGGACCTTCAGACACAACTGTCATTAGCACCTGAACAACATCTCTTCCTAAACCAGAAACTCTGACAGCAGAAAGAAATAAAAGCAAAGTGAGAGGGGGGTTGTGCTTCTATCACATTAAATAGAAGTGGGGAAGGGTTCTTTCACATGGAGACATCAATCACTCTGGTCAAGGGGAGGGGTCATGAGCTGCAGAGCTCTAAGTGTTCTCCCTCTCTTCATTCATCCTGCTTCCGTTTTGGCTTTTTGGGATTCCTGGACCGACTCTTGGCTTTGCACAGAGGGCATATAGGTGCATTCCGGTGAATTTGCTGATGACATGACAGGCAGGCCTGGTGGGAGACACAGACAAAGAAAGTTAGTGGTCGGATTCTTCCAGGCCATGGTTCATCCTTCTGATCTCCAGGGGCTCCAAAAGCAGTTACGATTTCCTGTTAGGAAGAAGCAGAAATCAATGAGTGAGACCCAAGTAGGGAGATCTGTGCTGGATGTAAGGGATGTAATGGATATAAGGGAGTGAGATTCAAAGAGGGGTATTTAGGAAGAATATCCAAAACTTGGCAATAAGGCAAAATGTGAATTGCATAGCCATTAAGCATTATAATGGAACATAGTCTATCAGGCCCACTCAAAGATTATTTAATAGCAACAGTTAGAACTGGACATGGAACAACAGACTGGTTCCAAATAGGAAAAAGAGTACGTCAAGGCTG
>NW_011474113.1:30929-31475 GCF_000754665.1 Bison bison bison
GACGTGAGTCTGAGTGAACTCTGGGAGTTGGTGATGGACAGGGAGGCCTGGAGGGCTGCAATTCATGGGATCACAAAGAGTTGGACAGGACTGAGCGACTGAACTGAACTGAACTGAAATGAAGACAGGTATCAGTAAACTTTCTTTTGTAAAGGCCAAGATAATAAATATTTTAGACCTTCTTTTCAAGTCATATGATTTTAATTGCAACTACTCAGCTCTAACTGTTTAACATAAAGGAAGATATAGACAATACATAAACAAACAGGCATGTGTGGGGGCCAATAAAATTTTATTTACAAAGACAGGAAACAGGTCACACTTGGCTTGTGGGTTCTGGTTTGCTGACGCTTGCTCCGTTTGACGATTTGCTACTTCTTCTTTTTTTTTTTTTTTTAAGAAGTATAGCTGATTTGTAATGTTGTGTTAATTTTTGGTATACAACAAAGTTATATATATATATGTGTATGTATATATGCATATATATATGTATGTGTGTGTGTGTGCATATATATATATATATATGTGTGTGTGTGTATGAGCGCG
>NW_011474113.1:32621-33503 GCF_000754665.1 Bison bison bison
CCTCAACATGAATCAGCCATAAGTATACATATACCCCCTCCCTTTTGAACCTCCCTCACATCTCCCACCCCATCCCACAGCTCTAGACTGATACAGAGCCACTGTTTGAGTTTCCTGAGCCATAGAGCAAATTCTCGTTGGCTATCTATTTTACATATGGTAATGTAAGTTTCCAGGTTACTCTTTCCATACATCTCTCTCTCTCCTCCCCTCTCCCCATGACCATAAGTCTATTTACGATGTCTGTTTTTCCACTGTTGCCCTAAAAGTAAATTCTTCAGTGCCATTTTTTCTAGATTATATATATATGTTAGAATATGGAATTTATCTTTCTCTTTCTGACACACTTCACTCTGTATAATAGGTTCTAGGTTTATCCACCTCATCAGAACTGACTCAAATGTGTTCATTTTTATGGCTGGGGATTGTGTATATGTACTACAACTTATTTATCCATTCATCTATTGATGGACATCTAGGTTGCTTCCAGGTTCTAGCTACTGCAAATAGTGCTGCAGTGAACAATGGTATACATGTGTCTTTTTCAATTTTTGTTTCATCAGGGCATATGCCTAGGAGTGGGATTGCTGGGTCATATGGTGGTTTTATTCCTAGTTTTTTAAGGAATCTCCATATCGTCTTCCATAGTGCCTGTACCAATTTACATTCCCACCAACAGTGCAAGAGCGTTCCCTTTTCTCCACACACTCTCCAGCATTTATTGTTTGTAGACTTTTTGATGATGGCTATTCTGACCGGTGTGAGGTGATATCTCATTGTAGTTTCGATTTGCATTTCTCTAATAATGAGCGATGTTGAGCATCTTTTCATGTGTTTGTTAGCCATCAGTATGTCTTCTTTGGAGAAATGTCTGTTTAGGTT
>NW_011474113.1:33603-33974 GCF_000754665.1 Bison bison bison
TAGTATTCCACTGTATACATGTACCACATCTTCTTTATCTATTCATCTGTCGATGGACATCTAGGTTGCTTTCATGTCTTAGCTATTGTAAATAGTGCTGTCATTAACATTGTAGTGCATGCATCTTTTCGATTTAGAGTTTTCTCTGGATATATGCCCAGGAGTCATATTGCAGGATAATATGGTAACACAAATTTTAGCTTTTAAAGGAATTTCCATACTGTTCTACATAAAGGCTGTGCCAATTTACATTCCCACCAATATTTCAGGAGGGTTCCCTTTTCTCCACACATTCTTGAGCATTTGCTATCTGTAGAATTTTAATTTTTTTTTTTTTTGAAGGATACTTGTTTTACAGAATTTTGTTTTCT
>NW_011474113.1:36776-37497 GCF_000754665.1 Bison bison bison
TGTTTTCTGGGAGTTTTTTTTTTTTTTTTTTTATCACAGCTTCATTTTCAGTGCTTGTAATTGGGTTATTCATAATTTCTATTTCTTCCTGGTTCAGGCTTGGAAGGTTGAACTTTTCTAAGAACCTGTGCATTTCTCCCAGGTTATCCATTTTATTGCCATATAGTTTTTCATAATAGTTAGTCTGTTATAATTCTTTGTATTTCTGCATGGTTTGTTGTAACTTCTGCTTTTTCAATTCTAATTTTGTTGATTTGATTATTCTCTCTTTTTTCTTGATGAATCTGGCTAAAGGCTTGTCAATTTTGTTTTTCTTTTCAAAGAACCAGCTTTTAGTTTTATTAATCCTTATTATTGTTTTTCATTTCTTTTTCATTTATTTCTGCTTGGATCTTTATGATTTCTTTCCTTCTAATAATTTTTTTTTTCTTCTTCTTCTTTTTCCAGTTGTTTTAGATGTAAAGTTACATTGTCTATTCAATGTTTTTTGTGTTTTTTTTTGGTTTGTTTGTTTGTTTCTTGAGGTAGGATTGTATTGCTATAAACTTTACTCTTAGAACTTCTTTTGCTTCATCCCATGGGTTTTGAATTGTGTGTTTGCATTGTCATTTGCTTCTAGAAATTTTTTTGATTTCCCTTTTGATTTCTTCAGTAAACTGTTGGTTATTTAGAAACGTGTTGTTTAATCTCCATGTGTTTGTGTTTCTTACAGTTTTTTTTT
>NW_011474113.1:37674-38675 GCF_000754665.1 Bison bison bison
TGGGATTCTCCAGGCAAGAACACTGGAGTGGGTTGCCATTTCCTTCTCCAGTGCATGAAAATGAAAAGTGAAAGTGAGGTCACTAAGTCGTGTCTGATTCTTTGCTACCCCATGGACTGCAGCCTACCAGGCTCCTCTGTCCATGGATTTTCCAGGCAACAGTACTGGAGTGGGGTGCCATTGCCTTCTCCGTTTGGATGCATAGATATTTACAATTGTTTTGTTTTCCTTTTGGATTGATCCCTTGATCATTATGTAGTGTTTTTCCTTAATTCTTGTAATCTTCTTTATTTTGAGGTCTATTTTGTCTGATATGAGGATTGCTATTCCAGCTTTCTTTTGCTTCCCATTTGCATGAAATATATTTTCCCATCATCTCACTTTCAGTCTATATGTGTCTTTAGGTCTCAAGTGGGTTTTTTGTAGACAGTATATATATATGGGTCTTGTATTTTTTTTTTTTTAATCCATTCAGTCAGTCTGTGTCTTTGGTAAAGAACTTAATCTATTTACATTTGAAGTAATTATTGATATATATGTTCCCATTGCCATTTTCTTAATTGTTTGGGGTCGATTTTGTAGATATTTCTACTCCCCGTGTATTTCTTGGCTATATAATTCCCTTTAACATTTCTTGTAAACCTGGTTTGGTGGTACTGAATTCTCATAACTTTTGCTTGTCTGAAAACTTTTTTACTTCTCCATCAATTTTTAAAAATTAATTAATTAATTTTAATTGGAGGATAATTATTTTAAAATATTGTAGCGGATTTTGCCATACATTGACATGAATCAGCCATGGGTGTATATTTGTTCCCCATCCTAAATTCCCTCCCACTTCTCTCCCCATCCCATCCCTCAGGCTCATCCCAGTGCACCAGCCCTGAGCACCCTGTCTCATGCATCAAACCTGGACTGGATATCAATTTCACATATGATAATATACATGTTTCAGTGCTATTCTCTCAAATCATCCCACCCTCGCCTTCTCCCACAGAGTC
>NW_011474114.1:0-555 GCF_000754665.1 Bison bison bison
AATCTTGATTCCAGCTTGTGCTTCTTCCAGCCCAGCGTTTCTCATGATGGACTCTGCATAGAAGTTAAATAAGCAGGGTTACAATATACAGCCCTGACATACTCCTTTTCCTATTTGGCACCAGTCTGTTGTTCTGTGTCCAGTTCTAACTGTTGCTTCCTGAACTGCACACCGATTTCTCAAGAGGCAGGTCAGGTGATCTGTTATTCCCATCTCTTTCAGAATTTTCCACAGTTTATTGTGATCCACACAGTCAAAGGTTTTGGCATAGTCAATAAAGCAGAAATAGATGTTTTTCTGGAACTCTCTTGCTTTTTCCATGATCCAGCGGATGTTGGCAATTTGATCTCTGGTTCCCTCGGCCTTTTGTAAAATGAGCTTGAACATTGGGAAGTTCAGAATTCATGTATTTTTGAAGCCTGGCTTGGAGAATTTTGAGCATTACTTTACTAGTGTGTGAGATGAGTGCAACTGTGTGGTAGATTGAGCATTCTTTGGCATTGCCTTTCTTTGGGATTGGAATGAAAATGGACCTTTTCCAGTCCTGTGGCCACT
>NW_011474115.1:0-568 GCF_000754665.1 Bison bison bison
AAAACAAAACTGGAAATAGAACTGCCTTATGACCCAGCAATCCCACTGCTGGGCATACACACTGAGGAAACCAGAATAGAGAGAGACAAGTGTACCCCAATGTTCATCACAGCACTGTTTCTAATAGCCAGGACATGGAAGCAACCTAGATGTCGATCAGCAGATGAATGGATAAGAAAGCTGTGGTACATATATACAATGGAGTATTACTCAGCCATTAAAAAGAATACATTTGAATCAGTTCTAAAGAGGTAGATGGAACTGGAGCCTATTATACAGAGTGAAAGAAGCCAGAAGGAAAACCACCAATACAGTATACTAATGCATATATATAGAATTTAGAAAGATGGTAACAACAACCCTCTATGCAAGACAGCAAAAGAGACACATATGTTTAGAACAATCTTTTGGATCCTGTGGGAGAGGGAGTGGGGATGATTTGGAAGAATGGCATTAAAACATGTATAATATCCTATAGAAACGAATCGTCAGTCCAGGTGATGCAGGATACAGGAAGCTTGGGGCTGGTGCACTGGGATGACCCAGAGGGATGGTATTGGGAGGCAGG
>NW_011474116.1:0-519 GCF_000754665.1 Bison bison bison
ATTGAAAGTTTTGATCTGTTTGTTGAGAGTGTTTTTACTTAGCATTTTAAATATTTCTCAAGTACAACAACCATTAAGGATAAAATAACTAGATGATCCTTTATAGATAAAATAGATTTTATGTCATTTCATTCTCAAAAGTTATATGTGTTGTAACCAAATAGTGCTGAATTTGATAAGTCATATAATTATGTTGTTTGAGTGAAAATCTAATTTCATAACTAAATTCTATAAACTAAGACTTTCATAAATGTATCCCTTAGCTGACATAAGGGAAAGGAAGGAAGAGCCACTGAAAAATTCGAGAAAGTGTTGCACGCAGTGTATTTTGTCCTTACTCTTTGTCACTGGTGTGTATTTGTGTGTGTGTACTTTCCTGCAAATTTAGATACTACCCTTGCTTTTTAACAATGTGCTTTGAATATATCCTCTGTAGTAAGATGAAATGAAGTTCAGGGCTAGTTCATTAAACTCAATACAATTATACTCGTTTGTAGTGAGAGACCATTCATCAAGTAA
>NW_011474117.1:0-662 GCF_000754665.1 Bison bison bison
CTCCAATATAAAATAAAAGTTAAAAAAAATTAAATGCCAATTCCTGGGCCCTAATATAGTGAATCAGGTTTGAGGCTCAGGAATCTGCATTTTAACTAGCTCCCTAAGTAATTCAAATGCATACTGAAGTCTGAGAACAACTGATGTAAAGAACAACTACATGGGCTTTAGAGCCAGAAGAACTTGGGTTCAAATCTCAGCTCTGCCAATTAGTAGTTTTACCTTCTCTTTTTAGGTGTCACTGCTAATTCCCTGCCTTCACATCTGTGTTCCTATCTCACTGGCTTAGTTCTTACCCTCTGAGACCAGGGTTGATTACTTGTTATATACAGGGGCCACAATGTAAATGAATAAACCCAGGTGCAAAATCTTAATGCAAAACCTAAGTCCTTCCTTCCAGCACTATCTCATCTCTCTTATCCCAGTGCCTCCAACAATGCCCTGCACCCCGGGTCTGGTGCCCCTATTTCTCCTTTTCATTGCATTTTGAGTGGGCTCATCTTCCTATTGGGGATGGGAGATATGAAAACAGAGAAGCTTCATAACAGGGGCTTCAACCTGGACTGGGCCTTGGAAAACAAACAGGATTTCCACATGCAGAGATGGGAAAAGAAAGAATGTTTCAGAAGGAGAAAGGAGCTAAGGCCAAAAACATTAATGTA
>NW_011474118.1:0-655 GCF_000754665.1 Bison bison bison
CAGGTCCTGCCTCTGGTACCCACACTGTTCGAGGTCTTTCTCTGGCACTGTGCGAGCTGCTCAGCCTAGGCAGTGGGCAGCCCAGAAGTTCCAGGAATTTAGTCACCCTGAGCAATTCTCAGCCAATGAGGACCATTGGAAAAAACGTCAGCTTCCCCTTGCTTTGGTTGGAAAATTCCAAAGCGTGCTCTACACACTTCCTCAGAGGGCCTCCAGGGAGGGAGCCCCAGCGTCTACACCCTTTGCTGGCTCTTTCTTCCCTGTCTCTTGTCCCCATCTCCTCACTCCTCACCTACGTCCTTGTCTCAGAGTCTGCTTTGGGAGGAGCAAAACTAATAACAGCCTGTCACCAGATAATAAGAGCACTGGAATGCTGGGGACCACAGAAGGGTGGGGTTTAGGAGGGAAGGTGGTGAGTTCAGGTGGGGCCATGTTCAGACTGATGGTGGGTCTGTGGAGCCCTCCAGTTGGCAGCTGGCGTGTGGGGCAAGAACCTGGAGCCAGATCTGGGCTGTCTGCCCCTTGAGGACCAAGAACACGAACCTGGTTTCCTGAAAACCACTCTGCTAGGTGACTCTGAACACAGCTGGCTTTCCTGAGGTTCCAGGATATGCTGGAGGGAGGGCATGGGGGCACCATTGTGGATTCCAGGCCA
>NW_011474119.1:0-503 GCF_000754665.1 Bison bison bison
GGACTTTGATCAAAACTCAGATCAAGTCTGTCCTCCTCCTTTTCTCATGGAGCCATCCCGGGCTCCCACAGCCCAGTCAGAAAACCGAAAAACACGCCACTGTGCTCTGCAGTCCCTCTCTTGATTCCTGGCTCCTTTAGAACCATCTGCTGGGAGCAATCACAGAACTGCCAGATGAGGGCTAGGGTTTCTGTTTCAGATATCTGTCTCTCTCCTTCTCTGGCTGCACCATAGTTCTAGGCACACAGTACGTGTTTCATCATACACCCACAGGACCCTGCCAAAGGGTTGTTCTCCAACCACCCGGTTTCAGTTCAGTTCAGTCACTCAGTCATGTCCGACTCTTTGTGACCCCATGAACCGCAGCACGCCAGGCCTCCCTGTCCATCACCAACTTTTTTTGGTTTGTCAGAGTCCACCCAAACCCATGTCCATTGAGTCGGTGATGCCATCCAACCATCTCATCCTCTGTCGTCCCCTTCTCCTCCTGCCCTCAATCTTTC
>NW_011474120.1:0-1048 GCF_000754665.1 Bison bison bison
TCTGTTCTAAAACACTTTTCATCTCAAGTCCATACTCTTCAGCCTGGCATTCAGGCCCCTGTGCTAACTGGTCTTTACCTATTCATTGTATGTTAACACAGGCCTTCTGCTTTAGCAGGCCTGTGGCTTCACTCTTCCCTACACATGTGCATGTATTCTCTTCTCCATGACTTGATACTGTCATTCCACTTGCTTAGAGTGACTTTCTTTATTCCATCTGGTCATATCGTCTGGGAAGCAGAAATATTTTGTGTGATACTTCTCCTGTTGACAGTAATTTACAGTGATTTTACTCTGGCTGTCTGTAGTATTTAATTCTTCACATTTGCTCACGTACTGTTTGAATTTGGGGGATGTTTTTCATGTGTATACATTTGGGCTCTTCAAGAGATTGTAAACTATTTGAGAACAAGGGATTTATATTTCAGGTTGAAGTGACAATTTTCTTCATATGCTTCTTATACTTGAATCTGTTGAAGTACATTCAATTTAGATTGTTTACATGTCTGTCTTTCTAATATTCCATCGCTCAGACGGGAAAGAGGTGGGAGGGGGGTTCAGGATGGGGAACACGTGTACACTCGTGGCGGATTCATGTTGATGTGTGGCAGAACCAATACAATATTGTAAAGTAATTAGCCTCCAATTAAAATAAATAAATTTAAATTTTAAAAAAGAGAGAATCCACCTGCAATGCAAGACACCTGGGTTTGATCCCTGCTTTGGAAGAATCCCCCAGAGAAGGAAATGGCAACCCACTCCAGTATTCTTGCCTGGAGAATTCCATGCATAGAGGAGCCTGGTGGGCTACAGTCCATGGGATTGAAAAGAATTGGACACGACTGAGTGATTAACACTTTAACTTTCATCTGTTCCTTGAAGCAGCTAACATCTAGATTTGTTGTTGTTCAGTCGCTCAATCGTGTCTGATTCTCTGTGACCCCATGGACTGCAGCATGCCAGGCTTCCCTGTCCTTTATCATCTCCTGGAGCTTGCTCAAACTCATATCCATTGAGTCGGTGATGCCATCCAGCCATCTTGTCCTCT
>NW_011474121.1:0-471 GCF_000754665.1 Bison bison bison
ATGCTGCAGTCCATGGGGTCACAAAGAGTTTGACATGACATGGTGACTGAACATTTCTATTGCACTGTCTATAGGTCAATCCTTATGTTAGCATCATGCTGTCACTGTTTTGATTACTGTAGCTTAGT
The DNA here is from genome assembly GCF_000754665.1 of Bison bison bison. Classification (NCBI taxonomy): domain Eukaryota; kingdom Metazoa; phylum Chordata; class Mammalia; order Artiodactyla; family Bovidae; genus Bison; species Bison bison. The sequence goes on from NW_011474121.1 coordinate 129, forward strand.
AGTAAGGTTTGATATTAAGAAGTGTGTGTCTTCTTAATTTATTCTGCTTTTTAAAAGATTATTTTGGCTATTTGGGGCCCTTTGCAATTCCATATGAATTTGAGGATCAATATTCCATATCTACCAATTAAGCTGTTCAAATATTGCTAGAAATTGTATTAAATCTATAGATTGTTTTGAGTAGTATGAATGTCTTGACAATATTAAGTATTTCTGTCAGTAAAAACTTGATGTCTCTTCATTTATTTAGGTTTTCTTTATTTCTATCAGTAGTGTTTTATAGTTTTTCAGTATACAAGTCTTTCATCTCCTAGGTTAAATTTACTCCTCATTATTCTTTTAG
>NW_011474121.1:571-916 GCF_000754665.1 Bison bison bison
ACAGTTCTTCATAGTAGTCTCTTATAATCCTTTAAATTTCTATAAAGTTGATGGTAATGGCTTTCATTTCTTATTTTATTCCTATTTTGAGAAATAATTTACATGCATAACTCTATATGTTTAATATATACAACATGATGGTTTGATTTACATATATTGTGAAATGATTACCACAATAGGTTTAGTTAACATAGGTCATCTGTGTCATCTCATATAGATACAGCAAAAAGAAACGAAAAAAATTCTCCTTGTGATGAAACTCTTAGAATTTATTCTCTTAAGTTTCCTCTATATCATAAATCAGTGTTAACTAGAGGCATCATGTTTTACATGACATCTCTTGTA
>NW_011474121.1:4566-4875 GCF_000754665.1 Bison bison bison
CAATCCATGCCTTCAGGTCCAAGAACATGGCATGTCACTCTCCTGACAGAGAGCAACACTCTGCCACAGGACATGGCCCCTCCTCTCATTTAATGGACTTAACACACTTGTGAAAAATCAACTGACCATAGGCATATGGGTTTATTTCTGGCTTCTCATTTCTATTGGAAAAGTCCCTGATTCTGGGAAAGATTCAAAGCAGAAGGAGAAAAGGGCAACAGAGGATGAGATGGTTGGATAGCAGCACTGATTCAATGGCCATGAACTTGGGCAAACTCCGGGACATGGTGAGGGACAGGGAAGCCTGGC
>NW_011474121.1:5130-6014 GCF_000754665.1 Bison bison bison
TCCCATTTGCTTATTTTTGCTTTTATTTCCATTACTCTGGGAGGTGGGTCTTAGAGGATCCTGCTGTGATTTACATCAGAGAGTGTATTGCCTGTGTTTTCCTCTAGGAATTTTATAGTTTCTGGTCTTATGTTTAGATCTTTAATCTATTTTGATTTTATTTTTGTGTATGGTGTCAGAAAGTGTTCTAGTTTCATTCTTCTACAAGTGGTTCCCCCACTTGTTAATGAGATTGTCTTTTCTCCATTGTGTATTCTTGCCTCCTTTGTCAAACATAAGGTGTTCATAGGTGTGTGGATTTATCTCTGGGCTTTCTATTTTGTTCCATTGATCTGTTTCTGTCTTTGTGCCAGTCTCATACTGTCTTGATGACTGTAGCTTTGTAGTATAGCCTGAAATCAGGCAGTTTGATTCCTCCAGTTCCATTCTTCTTTCTCAAGATTGCTTTGGCTATTTGAGGTTTTTTGTATTTCCATACAAATTATGAAATTATTTGTTCTAGTTCTCTGAAAAATACCATTGGTAGCTTGATAGGGATTGCATTGAATCTATAGATTGCTTTGTGTAGTATACTGATTTTCACTGTATTGATTCTTCCAACCCATGAACATGGTATATTTCTCCATCTATTTGAGTCCTCTTTGATTTCTTTCACCAGTGTTTTATAGTTTTTTATATATAGGTCTTTTGTTTCTTTAGGTAGATATATTCCTAAGTATTTTATTCTTTTCATTGCAATGGTGAATGGAATTGTTTCCTTAATTTCTCTTTTCTGTTTTTACTCTTTTGTTAGTTTATAGGGGATGCAAGGGATTTCTGTGTGTTAATTTTATATCCTGCACTTTACTATTATTCATTGATTAGCTCTAGTAATTTCCTGGTGG
>NW_011474121.1:7618-7835 GCF_000754665.1 Bison bison bison
ATAGTAAAATATATCTAGAAATTTCTCTGGAGCTGTTGAGGGCAGTATGGGGTCCATTCAGTTTCAGATAGTTCCTTGTTCCAGCTAACACTTCTTCTCAAGGTCTATGGGTCCCTTACAATGTAGTCAATGCTAACTACAGGGTTTTAATCTGTTGCACCTGTCACTTCAAAAGTGGTTCCCTCTTTGTTTATTTTGGCTTCCTCTGTTTGCAAGT
>NW_011474121.1:10444-11437 GCF_000754665.1 Bison bison bison
AGGAGAATTAGCTTGGTATGTCTTGCTCTGAAACTTGTTGGCTCTTGGGTGGAGCTTGGTTTCAGTGTAGGTATGGAGGCTTTTGGATGACCTCTTGTCGATTAATATTCCCTGGAGTCAGGTGTTTTCTGGCATTCTCAAGTTTTGGATTTAAGCCTCCTGCCTCTGGCTTTCAGTCTTATTCTTACAGTAGCCTCAAGACTTCTCCATCCATACAGCATCAATGATAAAACATCTAGGTTAATGGTGAAAAGATTCTCTACACTGAGGGAAACCCAGAGAGGTTCACAGAGTTACATGGAGAAGAGAAGAGGAAGGATGGAGATAGAGGTGAGAAAGAGGAGATGAGAGGGGATGAAAAGGGGAGAGAGCAATGTAGCCAGTAATCAAGTCCCTATTTCCTCTCCACAGTCTGGAACACTCAGAGAGGTTCATGGAGTTCCACAGAGAAGAGAAGAGGGAGGAAGGAGATAGAGGTGACCAGGAGGAGAGGATGGGAGTCAAAAGGAGAGAGACCAATCTAGCCAGTAATCAGTTCCCTAAGTGTTTTCCACAGCCTGGAACACCCAAAGAGATTCACAGGGTTAAATAGAGAAGAGAAGGGGTGGAAGGAGATAGAGATGACCTGGGAGAGGAAAAGGAGAGTCAAAAGGGGAGAGAGCAATCAAGCCAGTAATCACACTCCTAACTAAAAATGGGCACTGAAGATTGGATTTTTAAAGGTACAAAATTGATAACAAATACCAAAGAAACCCCAAAGATTAAAAATCCAGAATAGAGGTTAGACTCTCAAAAATACAATATGAAAAAAAAAAAAAACAAAACAAAATTGCAAAAGTCATAAAAAATATATGAAATTTGCTTTAAAAATAGGGTCTTTTTTTACAAGGTAATAGTAGGTTTTAAAAATGAAAAAGGAATAATAAATAACTTAAAAAAATTTAAAAATGATAATAGTAAAATATATCTAGAAATTTCTCTGGAGCTGTTGAG
>NW_011474122.1:0-270 GCF_000754665.1 Bison bison bison
ATCAATAGCCTTAGATATGCAGATGACACCACCCTAATGGCAGAAAGTGAAGAGGAACTCAAGCACCTCTTGATGAAAGTGAAAGAGGAGAGTCAAAAAGCTGGCTTAAAACTCAACATTCAAAAAACTAATATCATGGCATTTGGCCCCATCACATCATTGCAAATAGATGGGGAAACAATGGAAACAATGAGAGACTTTCTTTTCTTGGGTTCCAATATCACTGCAGATGGTGACTGCAGTCATGAAATTAAAAGACACTTGTTCCTT
>NW_011474122.1:4617-5607 GCF_000754665.1 Bison bison bison
TACTGATTTTCACTGTATTGATTCTTCCAACCCATGAACATGGTATATTTCTCCATCTATTTGAGTCCTCTTTGATTTCTTTCACCAGTGTTTTATAGTTTTTTTATATATAGGTCTTTTGTTTCTTTAGGTAGATATATTCCTAAGTATTTTATTCTTTTCATTGCAATGGTGAATGGAATTGTTTCCTTAATTTCTCTTTCTGTTTTCTCTTTGTTAGTTTATAGGGATGCAAGGGATTTCTGTGTGTTAATTTTATATCCTGCAACTTTACTATATTCATTGATTAGCTCTAGTAATTTCCTGGTGGAGTCTTTAGGGTTTTCTATGTAGAGGATCATGTCATCTTCAAACTGAGAGTTTTACTTCTTTTTTTCCAACCTGGATTCCTTTTATTTCTTTTTATTCTCTGATTGCTGTGCCTAAAACTTCCAAAACTATGTTGAATAGTAGTGGTGAGAGTGTGCATCCTTGTCTTGTTCCTGACTTTAGGGAAATGCTTTCAATTTTTACGATTGAGGATAATGTTTGCTGTGGGTTTATCATATATGGCTTTTAATATGTTGAGGTATGTTCCTTCTATGCCTGCTTTATGGGTTTTTTTTTATATCATAAATGGATATTGAATTCTGACAAAGGCTTTCTCTGCATCTATTGAGACAACCATATGGTTTTTATCTTTCAATTTGTTAATGTTGTGTATCACATTGATTGATTTGTGAATATTGAGGAATCTTTGCATCCCTGGGATAAAGCCCACTTGGTCATGATGTTTGATCTTTTAAATATGTTGGTGGATTCTGTTTGCTAGTATTTTGTTAAGGATTTTTGCATCTATGTTCATCAGTGATATTGGCCTGTAGTTCTCTTTTTTGTGTAGCATCTTTGTCTGCGTTTTGGTATTACAGTAATGGAAGAGTTTGAGTAAGATAGATGTTAGCTCTTCTCTAGATTTTTGGTAGAATTCAGCTGTGAAGCCATCTGGTTCTG
>NW_011474123.1:0-729 GCF_000754665.1 Bison bison bison
AGAGTCGGGCATGACTGAGGCGACTTAGCATGCATGCATGCGTTGGAGAAGGAAATGGCAACCCATTCCAGTATTCTTGCCTGGAGAATCCCAGGAACAGAGGAGCCTGTTGGGCTGCCGTCTATGGGGTCGCATGGAGTTGGACACGACTGAAGCGACTTAGCAGCAGCAGCAGGAACTGTCAGCTGACATTTCAGGAGTGTAATTGTGAATGAGGAAAAGACCTTTGCCTATGTGATGAAGAGTTACAAGAGTAGATTGGACCAAAAATCAGAGGCTAGCAAGCACCTTAAGTGAAGGTAAAGCACATTTTAAGGGAATGAACATTAATACTTAATCCACGGGTGACATCTGCTACAGTTAAGCCCATAAAGACTATTAGAAAATTTCCCAGTTGGTAGGAGAACTAAGACTTCAATCCAATGATTTGCTTAACAATCTGTGTGTATTCCTCTATGCTACTGACAGTATTGAGCTTTCCCTGAACCCTCTGCTCTTGGAAAACAGTGACAGTTAAGTAATTCTGAGAAAGAATTACTACACAGAACCACTGTTCTCCATAAGACTTAGATAAGACCCCAAATGCCCCCTTTGTTTACCCATAGCAGGACCAGCCACAGGCCCTCCAATTTCCCACTCTTTGTCTCATAAATGGTCAGCTGAACTGTTTTTCCCCACTGACAAATGGACAAGTACCTACTAACTTGACATAACCAAACTCTAGTTAAG
>NW_011474124.1:0-555 GCF_000754665.1 Bison bison bison
TAGGACTTTCTCTGGTGTTGTTGTGGACAGTATGGAGTCAGTTCATTTTCAGATAGTTCCTTGATCCGGCTTATACTTCTCAAGATCTGTAGGCCCCTTCCTATGTAGTCGGTGCTAACTACAGAGTTTTAATCTATTCCACCTGTCATTTCCAAGGCAGTTCCCTCTGTTTGTTTTAGCTTCTTCTGTTTGCTGGTCTCTTCAGTGTCTAATTTCCGCCCTGACTCAAGGGGGCAGTGGTGGACACTTTTTTAGGCTCACTTGTTCAGTGGTGCTGTGGGGAGGGAGGGACGCTGCAAACAAATAACCCTGGCGTGTGCTCGCAGTGTCTCGGCCACATTGGGTTTGCACCATTCACGGTGTGTGTGCTTTCCCTGTCTACAGTGCTCAGGCTCTAGGTTGCTCTGCTGGGAACTGTCTGAGGCAGCCCTGGGTTTTATGCACTTCCCAGGTCTAAGCCACTCAGGTTCAGGTACTTGGGTACTCCACAAAGGTGCAGACTCGGTTGGGCCTGCATTTTGTGCCCTTCCCAGGTCTGAGCAGCTCAAGTGACCA
>NW_011474125.1:0-663 GCF_000754665.1 Bison bison bison
CAACAACAAAACTGAAAATATACAAAGTATTTTCTCAAACCATAATATAATTCAACTAGAAATTAATAACAGAAAGATGACAGGAAACTCCTTAAAGAAGTTAAAGTTTAAAGACAATTACATTTTTCATCCTCAGAAGTTAAATCTTTCTTATATTTTTCATAATTCAACTTAACATTTTTAATCATTCTTCTACATTCATAACAATTGTTTTATGTTCAAAATTCTCCAAACTACGCTTCAACAGTACATGAACTGAGAACTTCCAGATGTTCAAGCTGGATTCAGAAAAGGCAGAGGAACCAAAGATCAAATTGCCAACATCCATTGGTTCATGGAAAAAGCAAGAGAGTTGCAGAAAAACATCTCCTTCTGCTTTGTCGACTAGGCCAAAGCCTTTGATTGTGTGGATCACAACAAACTGTGGAAAATTCGTAAAGAGATGGGAATACCAGACCAGTTGAACTGCCTCCTGAGAAATCTGTATGCAGGTCAAGAAGCAACAGTTAGAACGAGACGTGGAACAACAGACTGGTTCCAATCTGTAAAAGGAGTAGGTCAAGGCTGTATATTATCACCTTGCTTATTTAACTTATATGCAGAGTACATCATGAGAAATGCCAGGCTGGATGAAGCACAAACTGGAATCAAGATTGCCAGGAG
>NW_011474126.1:0-621 GCF_000754665.1 Bison bison bison
CCTGCCAATGCAGGAAATGTAAGAGACGTGGGTTTGATCTCTGGGTTGGGAAGATCACCTGGAGAGGGAAATGGCAACTCATTCTAGTATTCTTGCCTGGAGAATCCCATGGACAGAGGAGTCTGGCAGGCTACAGTCCATAGGGCTGCACAGAGTTGGACACAACTCAAGTGACTTAGCATGCATGCAGGAAGGCCATGGCAGGTGTATGTGGCATAGTAAACTGTGCATGCTGTCACCACAGAGACTGTTGAATACATTCAAAGAGTTATACCAGGTCCAGGTTTTTGATAGATTGTTCTAATGTGAGGAGCCTAAAACTGGAAATCAGGAGATTCAGGGCTTCTAGTTCAGACTTAGGACTGTTAACTATTCAGGAACAACCTTTGGGCCAATCACATCACTGTTCTGAGTGTCAGTTTTCCTATCTGCAAAATGGGCTTGATCTCTGGTTGGCCTGAATTCAGGATGTTATGAGGAACAGATGAAATCATTTGTCTGGGAACTGAAATGGTGGCAAGGATTCCTATAGCTCTCCTTTAACCTTGAAAAAAAGGCTCAACTCTTCAGTGTGACACATGTGCACTCACTGACTTTTGCATTTGCCTCTTTCTCTATTCT
>NW_011474127.1:0-367 GCF_000754665.1 Bison bison bison
TTAGAAACTCATCTCTAAAGTGGAGATGAAAGGAGATGGCCCAGAAATCTTATACTGAAGGGGTCTTAAATCCCAGTGCCTTCTTAGAGAAGAGGGTTTATAGGAATTATTATTTCACTGTGAAAGGCTTGTTGAAAAGTATTCAATATTTGCAGGAGAAAGTCAGTTCAGCTGATACAAAGGATGAAAACCTGATCTTAGCATTAGGGGTCAGTTCAGTTCAGTTCAGTCACTCAGTCGTGTCTGACTCTTTGCGACCCCATGAATAGCAGCATGCTATGCCCTCCCTGTCCATCACCAACTCCCAGAGTTCACTCAGACTCATGTCCATTGAGTCAATGATGCCATCCAGCCATCTCACTCCCCC
>NW_011474127.1:4118-4964 GCF_000754665.1 Bison bison bison
AGAATTTTGTTAAGGATTTTTTGCATGTATGTTCATCAGTGATATTGGCCTGTAGTTTCTTTTTTTGTGGGATCTTTGTCAGGTTTGGTTTAGGGTGATGGTGGCCTCATAGAATGAGTTTGGAAGTTTACCTTCCTCTGCAATTTTCTGGAAGAGTTTGAGCAAGATAGGTGTTAGCTCTTCTCTAAATTTTTGGTAGAATTCAGCTGCGAAGCTGTCTGGACCAGGGCTTTTGTTTGCTGGAAGATTTTTGATTTACAGTTTCAATTTCCGTGCTTGTGATGGGTCTGTTAAGATTTTCTATTTCTTCCTGGTCGAGTTTTGGAAAGTTGTACTTTTCTAAGAATTTGTCCATTTCTTCCACGTTGTCCATTTTATTGGCATATGATTGTTGATAGTAGTCTCATGATCCTTTGTATTTCTGTGTTGTCTGTTGAGATCTCTCCATTTTCGTTTCTAATTTTATTGATTTGATTTTTCTCCCTTTGTTTCTTGATGAGTCTGGCTAATGGTTTGTCAATTTTATTTATCCTTTCAAAGAACCAGCTTTTGGTTTTGGTGATTTTTGCTATGGTCTCTTTTGTTTCTTTTGCATTTATTCTGCTCTAATTTTTAAGATTTCTTTCCTTCTATTAACCCTGGGGTTCTTCATTTCTTCCTTTTCTAGTTGCTTTAGGTGTAGAGTTAGGTTATTTATTTGACTTTTTTCTTGTTTCTTGAGGTGTGCCTGTATTGCTATGAACTTTCCCCTTAGGACTGCTTTTACCGTGTCCCACAGGTTTTGGGTTGTTGTGTTTTCATTTTCATTCGTTTCTATGCAAATTTTGATTTCTTTTTTGATTTCTT
>NW_011474127.1:8916-10063 GCF_000754665.1 Bison bison bison
CTGCGATTGCCCCCTTCCGGCTCTGGCTGCCTGTCACCGGAGGGGGAAGGTCTGCAGCCGGCTATCTGTGTTCAGTCCTTTGTTCAGTGCGCAGGCCTGGCGGTGTCTTAGGTTAGGGCTGGCTTTTCACATGGTAGATATCCCACAGTCTGGTTTGCTAGCCCAAATTATTTCATTCAGATAGTGCTCAGGGTATTCAGGCCAGATTCTTCCTCTAAGCGATGCAGCCCACACCGCGCCTCCCTGCCCAGCCCCCACTTGCTAATGGCGTGTGCAGGCGTCTGCGCTGCTTCTCCGCTGGGGGAGTTACTGTAGGGCTTGCAATCTGTGAGTTTTAATTGTTTATTTATTTTTTCTCCCTGTTATGTTGCCCTCTGTGCTTCCAAAGTTTGGCACAGATTCAGCAGTGAGAAGGTTTCCTGGTGTTTGGAAACTTCTCTCTTTTTAAGACTCCCTTCCAGGGACAGAACTCCGTCCCTCCCTCTTTTGTCTCTTTTTTTGTCTTTTATATTTTTTCCTACCTCCTTTCGAAGAGTTGGGTTGCTTTTCTGGGTGCCTGATGTCCTCTGCCGGCATTCAGAAGTTGTTTTGTGGAATTTACTCGATGTTTAAATGCTCTTTTGATGAATTTGTGGGGGAGAAAGTGTTCTCCCCATCCTACTCTTCCTCCATCTTGGCTCCTCCCCCTGTCACATTCTGAAGGTAACTACATGTGTTAGACTCATTCACAGAAGCATTTTGCATACAAAATTGGAGACATGTGATGCTCTTTCAAAGGGAGGTTTTCCCTTAACAAGAATTTATCTAGTCTTTTTCCTAAGTCCATTCATTTTATTTGATTAGGAAAGTAATTGCTTTACCCTCTAATTCAGGGTAAACTGTTTGCATGACTGTTGACTACATCAGTGAGCATGCACATGCAGAGTACCTGCAGGAATGCAGGCGGACAGAAGTAGAGAGGCAGACAGAATCTCAGGGTGAATTTTTTGAGGGAAAAAGAGAAAGCAAAGAACTATTCAGTTGATCAGTTGTGTCTGACTCTTTGAGACCCCATGTACTGCAGCATGCCAGGCTTCCCTGTCCTTCACTATCTCCAGGAGCTTGCTCAAACTCATGTCCATCGAACTGGTGATGCCATCCAACCATC
>NW_011474128.1:0-535 GCF_000754665.1 Bison bison bison
ACTGGAAAAACCATAGCCTTGACTAGATGGACCTTTGTTGGCAAAGTAATGTCTCTGCTTTTGAATATGCTATCTAGGTTGGTCATAACTTTCCTTCCAAGGTGTAAGCATCTTTTGATTTCCTGGCTGCAATCACCATCTGCAGTAATTTTGGAGCACAAAAAAATAAAGTCTGACATTGTTTCCACTGTTTCCCCATCTATTTCCCATGAAGTGATGGGACCAGATGCCATGATCTTCATTTTCTGAATGTTGAGCTTTAAGCCAATTTATTCGTCTCCTCTTTTACATTCATCAAAAGGCTTTTTAGTTCCTCGTCACTTTCTGACATAAGGGTGGTATCATCTGCATATCTGAGGTTATAGATAGTTCTCCCAGCATTTGATTCCAGCTTGTGCTTCTTCCAGCCCAGCTTTTCTCATGATGTACTCTGCTGCTGCTGCTGCTAAGTCACTTCAGTAGTGTCCAACTCTGTGAGACCCCATAGACGGCAGCCCACCAGGCTCCTCTGTCCCTGGGATTCTCCAGGCAAGAA
>NW_011474129.1:0-556 GCF_000754665.1 Bison bison bison
AGAGAGAGCGAGATGGTGGTGGAGGACAGCCCCCAGTGAAATCAGAGGTGAGAGCACTAAGCAATAAAGTAGGCAGACTCTGGTTTTTTTTGCGGGGGAGATGTTCGAGAATATCCGGGTGGAATCCTGAGGCTCGATCCCGCACTTGCGTATGCCGATCCTCCTTCCTCATGACCTTTCTCCAGAGTGGAATGCCTCACCATCTCCCGGCACATGATCAGTGCATGCTCAGTCACGATATCAGTGCATGATCAGCCACGTGATCACTGACTGCACAGTCACGTGATCAGCGCCTCTCAGTCACCTGATCACCGTATGATAAACACGGGATCAGTGAACGACCAGCCACGTGATCACTGCATGCGCAGTCAGTTGGTCAGTTCCTGATCAGCCACGAGATCAGTGCGTGCAGAGTCCCATGATCAGCGCCCGTCAGTCACTGATCACTGCCTGATAAACATGTGATCAGTGCCCGTTCAGCCACGTCATCAGTGCAGGGGCAGTCACGTGATCAGTGCATGATAGCCACGTGATCAGTGCGTGCACAGTCCCATGA
>NW_011474130.1:0-545 GCF_000754665.1 Bison bison bison
ACTGAGCAACTGAACTGAACTGAACTGAAAATCACTGTAGGTGGTACTTCAGCATGAAATTGAAAGACCCTTTCCCCTTGGAAGAAAAGCTATAATCCACCTAGACATCATATTAAAAAGGAGAGACATTACTTTACCATTAAAAGTCTATCTAGTCAAAGCTGTGGTTTTTCCAGTAGTCATGTATGGATGTGAGAGTTGGACTTTAAAGAAAGCTGAATGCCAAGGAATTAATGTTTTTGAACTTTGGTCTTGGAGAAGACTCTTGAGAGTCCCTTGGACTGCAAGGAAATCCAACCAGTCAGTCTTACACGAAGTAAGTTCTGAATATTCATTGGAAGGCCTGATGCTGAAGCTGAAGCTCCAATACTTTGGCCACCTCATGTGAAGAGTTGACTCATTGGAAAAAACCCTGATGCTGGGAGGGATTGGGGGCAGGAGGAGAAGGGGACGACAGAGGATGAGATGGTTGGATGGCATCACCGACTCGATGGACATGAGTTTGAGTATGCTCTGGGATATGCTGATGGACAGAGAAGCCTGGC
>NW_011474131.1:0-996 GCF_000754665.1 Bison bison bison
AATATTAGAATATTGAGTAGAGTTCCCTGTGCTATATAGTAGGTCTTTATTAATTATCTATTTTATACACCATAGCCTGTATATGTCACTCCCAATCTGATAATTTATTCCTCTTCCCCTTTCCCTGTGGTAACCTTAAGTTTGTTTTCTACATCTGTGACTCTATTTCTGTTTTGTAAATAAGTTCATTTGTACCATTTTTTTAAGATTCCAAATATAAGTGATATCATACGGTATTTGTCTTTTTTTGCCTGATTTCTCACAGTATTATAATATCTAGGTCTATCCATTTTGCTGCTAATGGCATTATTTCACTCTTATGGCTGAGTAATATTCCATTGTATACATGTACCATGTCTTCTTTATCCATTCATCTGTTGGTGAACATTTACATTGTTTGCATGTCTTGGCTATTGTAAATATTGCTGCAATGAACATTGTGGTGCTTGTATCTTTTCGAATTATGATTTTCTCCAGATATATGCCCAGGAGTGGGATTGTCGGATCATATGGTAGATCTTTTTAGTTTTTTAAGGACCCTCCGTATTGTTCTCCATAGTAGCTGTACAAATTTACATTCCTATCAATGGAGTAGGACAGTTCCCTTTTGTACATATTCTGTCAAGAAATGATTATTTGTTGACTTTTTAATGATGGGCATTCTGACTGGAGTGAGGTGATACTTCACTGAAGTTTTGATTTGCATTTCTCTAATAATTAGTGGGGAGAAGGCAATGGCACCCCACTCCAGTACTCTTGCCTGGAAAATCCCATGGATGGAGGAGCCTGGTAGGCTGTAGTCCATGGGGTCGCTAGAGTTGGACACGACTCAGCAACTTCACTTTCACTTTCCACTTCCATGCATTGGAGAAGGAAATGGCAACCCACTCCAGTGTTCTTGCCTGGGGAATCCCAGGGATGGGGGAGCCTGGTGGGCTGCCGTCTATGGGGTCGCGACAGAGTCAGACACGGACTGAAGTGACTTAGCTTAGCAAT
>NW_011474132.1:0-599 GCF_000754665.1 Bison bison bison
GTAGGTATATATACTGTAGTTATTCTCAGCAAAGATAAAGATTAAAATTTCAGACTTACAAAACATAGGCGATCCATATTAAAGAGAGAGAGAGAGTTGTAAACAATCACTTTTACTGTATGGTTCACAAGAAGGAAGAGGGTACTTATCACTGTACTGAAAAACTAACGAAGGAAATGCCTGGATCCCTCAGCCCTGGGAGAGGCTTGCCTCTATTCTTAAGGAAGAGAGGATTCCTGACAGATCCAAAACAGCACACAGGAAGCCTCCTGTTAAATGCTTCCTGACAATTTCAAGCATCTTTTTTGACCACAACACTATGGTACTAGATATCAATTATAGGAAAAAATAATAAGAAAACAAAAACATATGGAGATTAAACAATACAGTTCTATGTAATGAACAAATAACTGAAGAAAAAAGGGAAATAAAAAACTTCCTAGAAACAAATGACAATAAAAACACAATGACCCAAAACTTATGGGATGCAGCAAAAACAGTTCTAAGAGGGAAATACAAAGCAATAAAATTTTACCTCAAGAAACAAGAAAAACATCAAATAGAAAATCCAATTCTATACCCAAAAACAGTTGGAAAAA
>NW_011474133.1:0-528 GCF_000754665.1 Bison bison bison
AAGTCACTTTAGTCGTGTCCGACTCCATGCAACCCCACAGACGGCGGCCCAACAGGCTCCTCCATCACCAGGATTCTCCAGGCAAGAATACTGGAGTGGGTTGCCATTTCCTTCTCCTAGCTAATGGCATGTCCTCCAAATTGGCTTTGGGCCAGTGATTCTCTCAGCTGTTCTGGGGAGGCCAGGTGACTAGCTCCATCCGTTCCATTTAAACACAAAACAGAAAATAAAGTGAATTTAAAAATGCCTTTTAATTGGTGGTATTTTTAAGAAAATCTCAAGAATTTAGATGGGTGCTGGCACATGCAAAACAAGGATTAACTATAGGAAAATCCTAGGTAACTAAGGTTAGTCACCCCCCTTTCAGCCTATCTAGAGTAACCAAATAAAACAAAGTTATTTAACAATATTGAAGAGAATTGAATCCAAACATTCAGTATATATCTTTTTGCCTTTTCATACTGTTCATGGGGTTCTCAAGGCAAGAATACTGAAGTGGTTTGCCATTCCCTTCTCCAGTGGACCATG
>NW_011474134.1:0-1158 GCF_000754665.1 Bison bison bison
TTCTTGAAGAGATCTCTAGTCTTCCCCATTCTGTTGTTTTCCTCTATTTCTTTGCATTGATTGCTGAAGAAGGCTTTCTTATCTCTTAAAAGGATTATAAAATAAAATTAATAAAATTAAAAAAAAGAAAGTCAAAACAAAACAAAAAAAAGTATTATAAACATGGTCCAACTTGATAAAGGCCCAAGGACAGAATCCTTCTTGAGCTCGGCTGAGACACGGTAGCTCTGTTCTCAACAATAACATTAAGTACGGCCCTGGGATGGGTGCAGAGGTAAAATTCACATGAAGTGTCTTCCTTTGATCAATGTATTTCATACAGTATTCCTTCACTTCTCCATTTATCCTGAATGGACCAAGAAGTGGGAAAAGCATGGAACATGGTGTCAGAAGACTTGTATTATAATCCTGACTGCTATTTACTAACCCTTGGGTTTTAGAGCAAATTATTAATTTCTGTGATGTGGGAAAATAACCATCTAGATGAAAAGGTAAATGATAACACTTCTGTGAAATAGGCAAAAGTAAGTGAAAGAACTGAACGAGATAATGTATGTAAAAATACTTTGTAATCATAAAGCCTTAGATATCAGCGACCATTAAACTAACTGATGTAGAGATGTATTTCATCTGAGAGAGATAATGGCCAAGAGGGACCTTTTTAATCAGGATACTAGTATTAGACGAAATTGGAGATAAATAAAAGTCCCACAAGGCACAGTAAGTTGTAAATGTAACTTACAAAACTGCTTACTATAAGAAGTAGGACAGCATGACTAGTTACATAAATAACATTGAAAAATATTCTGATCAACTGATATTCATCACAGTATGGTTCCACAAATCACAGATGTTCTTTAGGTTGCACCAAGGTGTTCTGCTACCAAAATCAATCTGCAGTAGTCATTTATTGATTTCTGGGAACAATTTAATCCATGGGAGAATTTTCTCTGTGGCAGGTTTTTCAGCTACAAATTCCCCTTAAATCCTTTAGTGACTGCCAGCAGAGAGCAACACAAATAAACCTGCAGCAAAGGAACACCAAGGAAAAGCATATCACATGTCATCAATGGCTTACCTTTATCCATTTGTGGTCACAGACAGGTCTGCATTTAAACTGCTAGCAAAAATTCCCTGTAGTCATATGATGGTATAAAA
>NW_011474135.1:0-724 GCF_000754665.1 Bison bison bison
CATTGTTACTACTTGGCCATTTACTACACTTAGTCCAAAGCCTTTGTCATGTCAATGCTTCACAAATTTGTTTAAAAGCTTCCTGCTCGAGTTACTTCTTTGAGTCTCATTTTTTGTGGTGCTCCCATATATACAAAATTAATCTGTTTTCCTCCTATTAATCTCTCCTTTTATTACAAGGAAGTTTCAGCCAAGAACTTAAAAGGGGACAGGGAAAATTATTTTTTTCTCTTCTATACCTCCCATGCAACCCTTCCCCCACTTTAACATTAATTTCAACCTGACCAAAACTTTAGCTCTCAAATCCCTTGGCAAATTACACTGAAGACAGCTTGATTAAATTGTCCTTTGAATGGAGTGAGTGCTGGCTCTCCTAGGTGATGGCCAACTGTTAGCCCTGTGGCTTCTGTGTCTAATCTCAAGGGAGTATCTATTTCTCAGAAACTCCTTAGAGGTCACATATACAAAAGAAACAAACAAACAAAAAAAAGTTTGTGCATGAGTTCAGATGCACTGGGACAAGAACGATGGTCACATTCTGTTCCTGCTCCAAGTGAGAACTTCTCTCTGGTTTACCTGAGATCAAAAAGTAACAGCTAAAAGCACTTTATCTCTTGACATTGTCGTTTTAACACTTGAAACACATCATCTTGAGGGTTTTGTTCCTGCTCATGATGCCATCAGCCTCATCTGACCCACCATTCAGTTTCATGTAAAATTAATT
>NW_011474136.1:0-526 GCF_000754665.1 Bison bison bison
ATGACCGTGTGTTCCTATTTTGTATGTGTAACATGAAAATTTATTCTTTTTCATATATACATTATTTAAATGATTATTATAGGTTTAATTGCTTTCAAAACTTTATGAGTGATTATTGATGTTGCATTTCATGTTATAATATATAATTGTAAGAGCTCTGTTGTTTTAGAAATTGTGAATCCATCCATTTTGTTTTGTCATCTGAAACAAGGTAACATGATACTGCTGTAGGCGTGCATGTATATGTGCTAAGTCACTTCATTTGTGTCTGACTGTTTGCGACCCTATGGGCTGTAGCCCACTAGGCTCCTTTGTCCATGGGATTCTCCAGATAAGATTACTGGAATGGGTTGCTGTGCCCTCCTCCAGGGGATCTTCCAGACCAGAGATCAAGCACAAGTCTGCATCTCCTGCATTTCAGGAAGATTCTTTATCTGCTGAGCCACCAGGGAAGCCCACTGCTATAGACATTTCCTTGCAAATGTGAAAGAAACCGACTTTTAGATGCACTCCAAAGAAAAAAATG
>NW_011474137.1:0-664 GCF_000754665.1 Bison bison bison
CCAGAGGTCTCTGAAACTATCCTCAGTTCTTTTCATTCTTTTTACTTTATTCTGCTCTTCAGAAGTTATTTCCACTATTTTATCTTCCAGCTCACTGATTCATTGTGCTGCAGATATTCTGCTATTGATTCCTTCTAGAGTATTTTTAATTTCAGTAATTCTGTTGTTAGTCTCTGCATGTTTATTCTTTAATTCTTCTAGGTCTTTGTTAATTGATTATTGCATTTTCTCCATTTTGTTTTCAAGGTTTTTGATCTTCTTTACTATCATGTGCCTGAATTCTTTTTCAGGTAGTTTGCCGAAATAGGCAAACTAGGAAATACTCTTCATTTATTTGGACTTCTGTGTTTCTAGTTTGTTTCTTCATTTGTGCAGGATTTCTATGCCTTTTCATTATATTTTTAACTTATTGTGTTTGAGGTCTCCTTTCCCCAGGCTTCAAGCAAAGTTGAATTTTTTCCTTGAAGAAGGTTGAATTCTTTCTGCCTTTTGGTTTCTGCCCTCCTAAGGTTGGTCCAGTGGTTTGTGTGAGCTTTGTATAGGGTGAGATTTGTGCTGAGTTTTTGTAGGTTTGTTTGTTTTTCCTCTGATGGGCAAGGGTGAGTGAGGTGGTAATCCTGTCTGATGATGATTGGGTTTGTAGTTTTTGTTTTGTTTGTTGTTT
>NW_011474138.1:0-591 GCF_000754665.1 Bison bison bison
AGAGTTGGACACGACTGAGTGACTGAAATGAACTGATTTACTATTTTAATGTCTTTATGTTTTACTCTCCTGATTAATACTCAGTAGATTTTAAAAGACATTGTGTTATTTATGCTAGTAATAAGATTTTACCTCTGAGATATAGATTTCTATACTTTTTAGAATAAATTATAAAAAATTTTAGGCGTAATATGGTTAAAAGAATAGAATGCAGTATTTGTGTATAAGCTAGTTAATTTTAGATGTGTTCAGAGTTTTACACAATAAAGATGATAATGTTTTGTACAAAAGATAAACATGAAGATTGACATGACAAGTAATTTCAGATTTTATTTTTAAAAAGAAAAATTAATGTAATAAATATAATCTGATTATTTTTGCCTCATTTAACTGCACTGGTAAGCTTGATTAAAAATGCACAATTTTAAATATTGTTTCATAGAAGACAAGAGAGACAAACGCAACCAAACGTCATTTTATCCATGTGCTCAGTTGCTATCAGTTCAGTTCAATTCATTTCAGTCGCTCAGTCGTGTCTGACTCTTTGTGACCCCATGAATCGCAGCACCCCAGGCCTCCCTGTCCATCACC
>NW_011474139.1:0-597 GCF_000754665.1 Bison bison bison
TGTTGTCTTTGTCTGGTTTTGGTATCAGAGTGATAGTGGCCTCATAGAATGAATTTGGAAGTATTCCTTCCTCTGCAATTTTTGAAAGAGTTTTAGAAGGATAGGCATTAGCTCTTCTCTAAATGTTTGATAGAATTCTCCTGTGAAGCCATCTGGACTGGGCTTTTGTTTGGGGAGATTTTTGATCACAGCTTCAATTTCATTGCTTGTAATTGGATTGTTCATAACTTCTATCTCTTCCTGGTTCAGTCTTGGAAGATTGAACTTTTCTAAGAATCTGTCCATTTCTTCCAGGTTATCCATTTTATTGCCATATAATTGTTCATAATAGTCTCTTATAATCCTTTGTATTTCTGCATTGCCTATTGTAACCTCTCCTTTTTCATTTCTAATTCTGTTGATTTGATTCTTCTCTCTTTTTTCTTGATGGGTCTGCCAAAGGTTTGTCAATTTTGTTTATCTTCTCAAAGAACCAGCTTTTAGCTTTATTAATCTTTATTATTGTTTCTTTCATTTTTTTCATTTACTTCTGCTCTGATCTTTATGATTTCTTCCCTTCTAATAATTTTGAGGTTTTTTGTTGTTCTTTTTCCAGTT
>NW_011474140.1:0-617 GCF_000754665.1 Bison bison bison
GTTTGTTTGTAGTAATGCTTCCTAAGGCCCACTTGACTTCACACTCCAGGATGTCTGGCTCTAGGTGAGTAATCACACCATTGTCATTATCTGGGTCATAAAGATCTTTTTGTATAGTTCTTCTATGTATTCTTGCCAACTCTTCTTAATATCTTATGCTTCTTTTAGGTCCATACCATTTCTGTCCATTATTGTGCCCATCTTTGCATGAACTATTCCCTTGGTATCTCTAATTTTCTTGAAGAGATCCCTAGTCTTTCTCTTTCTATCATTTTCCCCTATTTCCTTGTACTGATCACTTAGGAAGGCCTTTAAAAAATTTTTTTTAATCTCTCCTGAATAGTCTTCAGAACTCTGCATTCATATCTTTCCATTTCTCCTTTGCCTTTTGCTTCTCTTCTTTTCTCAACACTTTGTAAGCCCTCCTCAGACAACCATTTCCCTTTTCGCATTTCTTTTTCATGGGGATGATTTTGATCACTGCCTTCTGTACAATGTTATGAACCTCCATCCGTAGTTCTTCAGGCACTATGTCTATCAGTGTATCAGTTCTAATCCCTTGAATCTATTTCTCACTTCCACTATATAATCAATAAGGAATTTGATTTAGGTCATAG
>NW_011474141.1:0-501 GCF_000754665.1 Bison bison bison
TATGGATAGATCAACTAAACAGAAAATTAACAAGGAAACACAAACTTTAAATGATACAATAGACAAGTTAGACCTAATTGATATCTATAGGACATCTAACCCCAAAACAATGAATTTCACCTTTTGCTCAAGTGCACAAGGAACTTTCTCCAGGACAGATCACATCCTGGGCCATAAATCTAGCCTTGGTAAATTCAAAAAAATTGAAATCATTCCCAGCATCTTTTCTGACCACAATGCAGTAAAATTAGATCTCAATTACAGGAGAAAAACTATTAAAAATTCCAACATATGGAGGCTGAACAATACGCTGCTGAATAACCAACAAATCACAGAAGAAACCAAAAAAGAAATCAAAATATGCATAGAAACGAATGAAAAGGAAAACACAACAACCCAAAACCTGTGGGACACTGTAAAAGCAGTGCTAAGGGGAAGGTTCATAGCAATACAGGCATACCTCAAGAAACAAGAAAGAAGTGAAATAAATAACCTAACTCT
>NW_011474142.1:0-619 GCF_000754665.1 Bison bison bison
ATTTATTTTAATTGGAGGTTAATTACTTCACAATATTGTATTGGTTTTGCCATACATCAACATGAATCCACCATAGGTGTACACGTGTTTCCCATCCTGAACCCCCCTCCCATGTTCCTCCCTGTACCACCCCTCTGGTTAACCCTAGTGCACCAGCCCCGATCATCCTGTATCATGCATTGAATCTGGACTGTCGATTCATTTCACATATGATATTATACATGTTTCAGTGTCATTCTCCCAAATCATCCCACCCTTGCCCTCTCCCACAGAGTTTCAGTGTCATTCTCCCAAATCATCCCACCCTTGCCCTCTCCCACAGAATCCAAAAGACTGTTCTATACATCTGTGTATCTTTGCTGTCTCACATACAGTGTTAAAATTCATTGACTGATCCTTCAACTTTCTTGCTTGTGACAAGTCTGCTAAGATTTTCTGTTTCTTCCCAGTTCAGTTTTTAAAGGTTGTTACTTTTCTAAGTAATTTGTCCATTTCTTCTAAGTTGTCCTATTTTATTGACATATAATTGCTCACAGTAGTCCCTTTTGATCTTTTGTACATCTGTGTTGTCTGTTGTTATTTCTCCTATTTGTATTTATAATATCATTGATTTCATTCT
>NW_011474143.1:0-616 GCF_000754665.1 Bison bison bison
TCCTAAAAGATAATGCTATGAAAGTGCTTCACTCAATATGCCAGCAAATTTGTAAAACTCAGCAGTGTCCACAGGGCTGGAAAAGGTCAGTTTTCATTCCAACCCCAGAGAAAGGCAATGCTAAAGAATGCTCAAACTACCGCACAATTGCACCCATCTCACAGGCTAGTAAGGTAATGCTCAAAATTCTCCAAGCCAGGCTTCAGCAATACATGAACTGTGAAATTCCAGATGTTCAAGGTGATTTTAGAAAAAGCAGAGGAACCAGAGATCAAATTGCCAACATCCACTGGATCATGATAAAAAGAAGAGTTCCAGAAAAAAAAAAAAAAGATTAATGCTTTATTGACTATGCCAAAGACTTTGACTGTGTTGATCACAATAAACTGTGGAAAATTCTGAAAGAGATGGGAATACCAGACCACCTGACCTGACTCTTGAGAAACCTATATGCAGGTCAGGAAGCAACAGTTAGAACTGTACATGAAAACACGGACTGACTCCAAATAGGAAAAGGAGTACGTCAAGGCTGTATATTTTCACCCTGCTTATTTAACTTCTATGCAGAGAACATCATGAGAAACACTGGGCTGGAAGAAGCACAAGCTGGAATCAA
>NW_011474144.1:0-504 GCF_000754665.1 Bison bison bison
AATGGAAGCAACTCAAAAGTCTATTAGCTAATATATGGATACAACAAAATGTGATATATCCATACAATGGAATATTTTTCATCCACAAAAAGGAATGAGTTTCTGAGACAAGCTAAAATATGGATAAACATTGAAAACATTATGCTAAATGACAGAAGCCAGACAATTGTATTGCATTTACCTGAAATGTCCAGAATGCAAATCCATAGAGAGACAAAGTAGATTAGTGGTAGCCAGGGGCTTGGACAGGACAGAGAAGTGTGCATGCTAATGGGTGAAAGATTTTTGTTTTTTGCATAAATGAAAATGCTCTGATATTAGTCACTCTTTCATAACTGTAAATGGAATATAACCTTAAAAATTGTGAATCATTGTATTGTATACCTTTAAATTATATAATGTGGTGGTGGTTTAGTCGCTAAGTCGGGTCCAACTCTTGCAATACCATGGACTACAGCCTGCCAGGCTCTTCTGTCCATGGGATTCTCCAGGTAAGAGTACTGG
>NW_011474145.1:0-689 GCF_000754665.1 Bison bison bison
ATGCTCTTTTTCTGAGCCCCATCCGGACCCACAGTGTTGCCTCTACAATCTTCTGGAGGGAAAACCAGAAAATATCTGGCCTTTGGGAGGGGAAATACTGTATAATATCCAGTCCTTCTAGATATTCAGGCCTTCATCTTCCATGTTTCCTACAACATGTGCAACAACAGTATCTCTCAGTGAACTGGCTAAGGCGGATGACAGGCACACAATGCCTGCTAGAAGTTCATCTGTTGGCATCCCTTCAAGGGAAATTGGGCCTCCAGGGATAATGTTTGCCACTTTGGGAGTTAACCCTGCAGGCCATTTGGGCCCAAACCCTTGCCACCCTTCTCCTAAAGTTTTAAACATACCTCTGGATCAAATTTCCACTCCACTTTTATGGAACATCTGGTCTATTGATTCTTATCAATTTGTTCTTAAGCAACTTACTAACTCCTACAACCAGGACCCTGTCCCCTTGTAAGCAACATTGCTCCACCCCGATTATTAAAATACTCTTAATGCCCCTAACAGGACCAGATAACGCACTCCTTTGTCATTACTTCTGCTATTACTTAAAGTGGGTCTATGACAATGAAATGTTTACCATTGGAGACACCCTAACCTGCTCTTATGGAGGACTTGGAGAGGAAATCAGTGACTTACATTCCCTTAGAGCAGTAAGAGGATAAGGCTTATGGCTGCTT
>NW_011474146.1:0-433 GCF_000754665.1 Bison bison bison
TCTGGTTAGGAAACCGAGTGGGATCTTGGAGGACAATGATGACTGCTTCAGCTTGGTGAGCTGGTTCAGGAATCCCCAGGTCCCACACCTGGGGGTTAATTTTGTTCTCCCATAGTTTTTGGTCCTTCCGTATTGGAGAGTGTGTAATGGATTCCTCAGTAGTAACCAGAAGCTGTAGGGTTCTAGGGGCTGAAAAGCTTCCCATCACAAGGGAGGTCCCCAGTTTAGTGAGTATCAGATCAGATCAGATCAGTCGCTCAGTCGTGTCCGACTCTTTGTGACCCCATGAACTGCAGCACGCCAGGCCTCCTTGTCCATCACCAACTCCCGGAGTTCACTAAGACTCACATCCAACGAGTTGGTAATGCCATCCAGCCATCTCATCCTCTGTCGTCCCCTTCTCCTCCTGACCCTAATCCCTCCCAGCATCAGA
>NW_011474146.1:4841-5007 GCF_000754665.1 Bison bison bison
AGTTTTATTTAGAAAGTAAAAGAAAATACGTCCTTGAGGTGTGAGGGCATGACGACACAAAACATGCGAAGAGAAGAGAGGCCCCAGCCCAATTTTGGCTCCTATTTTTATGTTTTTTCTCCTCCCACTGGGCCTGCCCTATGTAAATTGGGCTACCCAGGAGTGT
>NW_011474147.1:0-559 GCF_000754665.1 Bison bison bison
ACTGAGACTTAATACCTAACTTAAGTTTCAGCCTCCCCTAGGAATAGAATAAATCTTCAACTAGTAAATCTGAAAATAACCTAGTCAGTAGTGTTGGTGTTCAGTCACTAAGTCATTTCCAACTCTTTGCAACTGCAGCATGCCAGGCTTCCCTGCCCTTCATTGTCTCCCAGAGTTTGTTCAAACTCATGTCCATTGAGTTGGTGATGCCATCCAGCCATCTCATCCTCTGTTGCCCCCTTCTCCTCCTGCACTCAATCTTTCACAGCATGAAGGTCTTTTCTAATGAGTTGGCTCTTCGCATCAGGTGGCCAAAGTATTGGAGCTTCAGCTTCAGCATCAGCTGTTCCAATGAATATTCAGGGTTGATTTCCTTTAGGATTGACTGGTTTGATCTCATTGCAATGGACTCTCAAGAGTCTTCTCTAATACTAGTCAGTACTAGTGAGTTAATCTGCCCGATAGACCCCTGCTGTCCCCTAAAGGAAGTTTGAGCTTGCCACAGATAATGAGATATTTGTTAGTGTACCTTTCTTGTCCTGCCCCTTCGGTCTATCAA
>NW_011474148.1:0-528 GCF_000754665.1 Bison bison bison
GATGTACTGATTAATTTTTTGTCTACAGTTCTCACAGTAGGCCAGGAACTGTGCTAATGTACCACATGCATTATGTCATGTAAATCCTGTTTGGTGCTACTACTTCTGCTGTTGTGTATCTGAGAACTGGTTTGTTCTTTTCTTAAGCTAGAAGGAAACAACTAAGACTTTACAAAAAGAAATCAAATTGGGTTTTATTTTTCCAACAATGAGGGAAAAAATATTCACTTCCTTCTTCTTTGCTTCTAAGTTGTTTTAACAGAGCTTTGAATAGTTATTAATTCCTTACATAACCTTGTTAGAGTAGGCATTTTTAATGACAACAGGCTCATTTTAATAATACAAGAAAAAGCATTCTCCTCATCAAAGAAAAGGAAAGGATGCTCAAAGAAGGGAAAGAACAAAAGGAAAAGAGGGAGGAAGGAGTGGTGAGGAAGGGAAGATAACTCTGCACCCAAATGATTAGAATCACAGGCTAGAAAATAATGTCACCAACATATACTTTGTCTCTTTAAGAGAGAGAGAGAA
>NW_011474149.1:0-620 GCF_000754665.1 Bison bison bison
GAAGAAGGTGACAAAGAATGAGATGGCTGAATGGCATCACCGACTCATCACCTGGAGTTTGAGTAACTCCAGGCATTGGCAATGGGCAGGCAGGCCTTGCATCTTTTGTCCATGGGGTTGCAAAGAGTCGGACACGACTGAGGGACTGAACTGAACTGGACTGAAGACATTTTTTTAATGACAAATATGTATCTATACATGACGCAAAATGAAGAAAATCAGAAAATATGTATTTATGACCTTAGATTTAATGAGAATTTTTCCTAAAATTTATCTACAGAAATAGTCACACAAATTTGGAAAGAGTTGAAGCAACAGTTAGAACTGGACATCGAACAACAGAGTGGTTCCAAATAAGAAAAGGAGTATGTCAAGGCTGTATATTGTCACCCTGCTTATTTAACTTCTATGCAGAATACATCATGAGAAACGTTGGGCTGGAAGAAGCACAAGCTGGAATCAAGATTCCTGGCAGAAATATCAATAACCTCAGATATGCAGATGACACTACCCTTATGGCAGAAAGTGAAGAGGAACTAAAATGCCTCTTGATGAAAGTGAAAGAGAAGAGTGAAAAAGTTGGCTTAAAAGCTCAACATTCAGAAAACTAGATCATGACA
>NW_011474150.1:0-619 GCF_000754665.1 Bison bison bison
TAAAGTTCTAAACATAAGACTAGAAACTATAAAACTCCTAGAGGAGAACATAGGCAAAACACTCTCTGACATACATCACAGCAGGATCCTCTATGACCCATCTCCCAGAATATTGGAAATACAAGCAAAAATAAACAAATGGGACCTAATTAAACTTAAAAGCTTCTGCACAACAAAGGAAACTATAAGCAAGGTGAAAAGACAGCCTTCAGAAAGGGAGAAAATAATAGCAAATGAAGCAACTGACAATCAACTAATCTCAAAAATATACAAGCAACTCCTACAGCTCAATTCCAGAAAAATAAATGACCCAATCAAAAAATAGAGCCAAAGAACTAAATAGACATTTCTCCAAAGAAGACATACAGATGGCTAACAAACACATGAAAAGATGCTCAACATCACTCATTATCAGAGAAATGCAAATCAAAACCACTATGAGGTACCATTTCAGGCCAGTCAGAATGGCTGTGATCCAAAAGTCTACAAGTAATAAATGCTGGAGAGGATGTGGAGAAAAGGGAACCCTCTTACACTGTTGGTGGGAATGCAAACTAGTACAGCCACTATGGAGAACAGCGTGGAGATTCCTTAAAAACTGGAAATAGAACTGCCTTAT
>NW_011474151.1:0-583 GCF_000754665.1 Bison bison bison
CCAGGCAAGAATACTGGAGTGGGTTGCCATTTACTTCTCCAAGGGATCTTCCCCACCCAGGGATCAAACCCATGTCTTCTGTGTCTCTTGTATTGGCAGTTGGGTTCCTTACCACTGGAAAGTCCCACCAAAAATATTTATCAGTAAAATGTCATTGCTTGTAAATGATTAAGAAGAATCCATAGATGTATATACACATGTATTATGGGCTTCCCTGGTGGCTCAGTCAGTAAAGAATCTGCCTGATATGCAGGAGACCCAGGTTCAATTCCTGGGTTGGGAAGATTTCCTGGAGGAGGAAATGGCAACCCACTCCAATATTCTTGCCTGGAGAATCCAATGGACAGAGGAGCCTGGCGGGCTATAGTCCATGGGGCTGCAAAGAGTTGGACATGACAGAGAGACTAAACCACATATACAACATATTATAATATAATATGTTATATATATTGTCACATATAATATTATATGTAATATTGTTATAAATATATATATTATACATACATGAGTTATAGATGTTTATATGTATACTATATATGAATGTATAAGAGTGTGTGTAAGCAAGAATGGTAGAAAGCAAATG
>NW_011474152.1:0-563 GCF_000754665.1 Bison bison bison
TCTCATCCTCCTCGTCGTCCCCCTTCCTCCTCCCTGCCCCCCAATCCCCCCCCAGCATCAGAGTCTTTTCCAATGAGTCAACTCTTCGCATGAGGTGGCCAAAGTACTGGAGTTTCAGCTTCAGCATCATTCCCTCCAAAGGAAATGCAAATCAAAACCAATGAGTTTTCACCTCATACCTGTTAGAATGACTATCATTAAGATGACAAGACATACTAGCAAGGATGTAGAGAAAGGAGAATTCTCTTGACTTATTGGTGGGATTTCAAATTGGTACAGTCACTATGTAAAAGAGTATGGAGGTTCCTTTTAAAAATTAAATAGAACTACCATATATTCCAGCAATTCTACTTTTGGGAATATATCCATAAGCAATGAAAACACTAATTCAAAAACGTATCTCCATCCTCATGTTTATAACAGCACTATTTACAACAATTTACAGCCACAATATGAAACATGGAAACAACCTAAGTGTACATTAATAGAATTGCATGGATAAAGAAGCTGTGCTGTAATATTTCATACAGTGGAATATTTTTCAGCCACATAAAAGGAGAAAA
>NW_011474153.1:0-629 GCF_000754665.1 Bison bison bison
AAGCATGGAGCTCAGCAGTGACGAATCATGCTGCTCAACTGGCAATAATCAAGCAGGTGACCAGGCAGTGATCAGGAGGCTGATCGATCCCTGATCACGTGTTTATCATACGGTGATCACGTGACTGAGTGGCGCTGATCACGTGACTGTGCAGTTAGTGATCACGTGGCTGATCATGCACTGATCGTGACTGAGCATGCACTGATCCTGTGCCAGAAGCCGGTGACGCATTCCACTCTGGACAAAGGGTCATGAGGAAGGAGGCTCGGCATTCGCAAATGCGGGATCGAGCCTCAGGAGTCCACCCGGATATTCTCGAGCATATCCCCCCCAAAAAAACCAGAGTCTGCCTATTTATTGCTTCGTGCTCTCACCTCTGATTTCATTGGGGCCTGTCCCCCACCACCATCTCGCTCTCTCTGTCAAAGAATTAACTTACAGCTCTAATTCATAAGGTTCCTTGTCATTTTTCCAGTAACTTCCAGCCGAGGCTCCATCTGGAGCGCGGAACCCAACAGGCTTACTAATTATGCCTGGGCTGCTAAGACCCACTCGAGAAGGTGTCTAGGGTGAGGCATCTTCCGCTCTTCCAGAGTGTGCCTGCGGCCTAAGTAAGTGGTGCAAACCTC
>NW_011474154.1:0-600 GCF_000754665.1 Bison bison bison
GGCGGAAAAAGCATACAATTAGGAAGGTGGATCCAATGATGACATGGAGGCTGTGGAAGCCTGTGGCTACGAAAAAAGTTGAGCCATACACTCCGTCTGAGATAGTGAAAGGTGCTTCATAGTACTCTGAGGCTTGCAGTATACCCCTAATGTGATGGTGATAAACAGGGCTTGTAGTATGTGGTTTTGGTTTCCTTTTATGAGGCTATGATGGGCTCAGGTAATAGAAACCCCTGAGGCTAGCAGGACGGAGGTATTGAGTAGTGGGACCTCTAAAGGGTTTAGCGGATGAATACCTGTTGGAGGTCAGCAGCCGCCTAGTTCGGGAGTAGGGGCAAGGCTTGAGTGGTAAAATGCTCAGGAAAACCCGGTAAAGAATAGGACTTCAGAAATAATAAAAAGAATCATCCCGTAACTGAGGCCCTTTTGGACAGCTGGAGTATGGTGTCCTTGGAAAGTGCTCTCTCGGATAATATCCTGTCATCTTTGGTATATTGTAAGTATGTTCGTTGTTAGGCCGAGTATTAATAGGGTCTTGAGTTGAAGTGGAATCATATGATTAAACCGGATGTTATTAATAGGGCGGATAGAGCTCCTGTA
>NW_011474155.1:0-513 GCF_000754665.1 Bison bison bison
GGTAGATCATATGGCACATGGCTACTCTCAGCCTCATCCCCACACGCTGCATGTGGTTAGAAGCACAAGTGGTGCAGAACGGCCCACACCAGCACGCAGGCGCTCAGCCCCGCCGCGTAGCCGTAGGCTTCGTGCAAAGCGGCAGAATCATTGGGATCATAGTTTTCAACATAACTAATCATTTTCCCCAAAAATATAGGTTGGACTACTCTGGTGCCTTCCTGAAAGAAAAAAAAAAGTCTTAATTAGAAATGTCAGTTTTTCTTAATACAAGATTTACTTTTAGCATTAGTAGGTTAAAAATACATTTTGACAAAACACTACATTCATGGCTAATTTAAAAGAAAAATATGCAGAACCACTATCTCCTATAAGACAAGCCGGCAACAATTTAACCTTATGGCAAAATTTTACATTCAAAGATAGTAAAGTCTTATACCTTATGCCTAATACACTGTGTATACTCAGTATAAATATCACAACCAGTGCTTTAGAAGTCATTTGGCACAATAC
>NW_011474156.1:0-571 GCF_000754665.1 Bison bison bison
AGCTGTCAAAGCAAACCTGTCAGTTGCTTATCCTGTCTGTGTTAGTAAGGTGGGATTGCCAAAAAGAAAAAGGCCTGTTCCTGAAAGACTTTCAAACTTTTAACATTTTGTCTTTTATGAAGTCTGTGTAGGAAATGATGTTGAGGGTGGGGATGTTTACTTTAGGTGAGTGGTTTTCATTCACTGAGTGGTTTTCCTTGATGGTGAAGGAAGGGAACCTGGGGAAAAGGAGACCTTCAAGGGGTGACTGGACAGAGGAAGTAAGTTGTGGGGTGAAGTGGCTGTTTGGCAAGGTAGGTAGGTGTTGCTGTTTCTTTGCCTTTTTCTCTGAGAAATAAACTTGCTTCCCTAAGTCTTACTCAGGGTGGAAGCCTCAGTGCACCTTGTGTCAATTGGTTTAGCCTTGGGGAAGGGAGGATTGGGAATATTTCTTCCAAACCACCAACTTTAGTGGATGGTGGATGGAGAACCATGGAAGACATCATTTTTTGGCTTGGTCTCCACCATGTTTAATTTTTTACTCCAAGGAACATTCCAACTTCTAGAGGGTAGAGGCATATTGAGGCAGTGC
>NW_011474157.1:0-638 GCF_000754665.1 Bison bison bison
TAAAGAGCCTCTTCAGGGGGGTGAAAGAGGAGAGTGAAAAAGCTGGCTTAAAACTCAACGTTCAAAAAACTATGATTGTGGCATCCTGTCCCATCATTTCATGGCAAATAGATGGTCAAAAAGTGGAAACAGTGAGATTTTATATTCCTGAACTCCAAAATCACTGTGGATGTGACTGTGAAAGGTTGCAGCTGTGAGCCATGTGCTATGCCAGGATTCGTGACTTCTGGAGGAGAGGATTTTGATCCAGGGCCAGAGATGAGACTTGACCATGTGGACCTTTTTGTGTATGAGACTTTTATTAAATTATAAAAGAGAGAAAGCTTCTGACATAGACATCAGAAGGGCACAGAAAGAATGCCCCCTTGCTAGTTTTTAGGAAGGCATTTTATGTCTGTTCAGTTGAGTCCCTTAGTCGTGTCTTGACTCTTTTTGACCCCATGGACTGCAGCATGCCAGACTTCCCTGTCCATCACCAACTCCCAGAGCTTGCTTAAACTCATGTCCATTGAGTCGCTGATGTCATCCAACCATCTCATCTTCTATTGTCTCCTTCTCCTCCCACCTTCAATCTTTCCCAGCATCAGTGTCTTTTCCAACGAGTCAGCTGTTTGCATCAGGTGGCCAGAGTATTGGAG
>NW_011474158.1:0-553 GCF_000754665.1 Bison bison bison
CTGTCCCAATTTTAAACCAGTCAGTTGTTCCATTTAAGGTTCTAACTGTTTCTTCTTGATCCACATAGAGGTTTATTAGGAGACAGGTAAGATAGTCTGGTATTCCCATGTCTTTTAACAATTTTCTACAGTTTGTTGTGATCCAAGAAGTCAAAAGCTTTAGTGTAGTCAATGTAGCAGAGGTAGATGTATCTCTGGAATTCCCTTGCTTTCTCTATGATTCAACACATGTTGGAAATTTGATCTCTGGTTCCTCTGACTTTTCTAAATCCAGCTCATATATCTGGAAGTTCTCAGTTCATGTACTGCTAAAGCATGGCATGAAGGGTTTTGAGCATAACCTTCTTAGTGTGTGAAATGAACACAATTGTACAGTACTCTGAACATTCTTTGGCATTACCTTTCTTTGGGATTGGAATGAAAACTGACCTTTTCCAGTCTTGTGGCCACTGCTGAATTTTCCAAATTTGCTAACATATTGAGTGCAACACTTTAACAGCATCATCTTTTAGGGTTTGAAATAGCTCAGCTAGAATTCCATCACCTCTGCTAG
>NW_011474159.1:0-520 GCF_000754665.1 Bison bison bison
TGCACAAATTAACTCAAGAGACGCAGGACAATTGGATTAAAGTCCTACCCATAGCTTTAATGAGGGCTCAAACTGCCCCAAAAAAGGAGAGACTGTCCCCCTTTGACTATATTTGTGGAAGGCCTTTCTTATGCACAGACATTGTTATAGACCCTGAAGCCTTGGAATTAACTAGTTATGAAACTCAGCTCTCAGCTTTTCAACAGGCATTAACAGAACTCCAGGAGATGACTCCTGACCCAGTCTCTGAGTTAAGCAAGCCTCTATTAGAGCCAGGAACCAAGGTCCTCATAAAAACACTGAGGTCTTGGGGCCCATCCCTCGAGCCCCTCTGGGAAGGCCCTTACCAGGTTATTCTTTCTTCTCCCACAGCTGCCAAAGTGCCAGAAATTGATTCATGGGTACATCACACTTGAGTTAAGAGGTGGCACCCTGACCAGAACTAAGTAACTTCATTTTATATCTTTACTTTCTATGCTCTGACTTTGTACTTTTTCAGATGGGCCTGAAAACCTATGTG
>NW_011474160.1:0-558 GCF_000754665.1 Bison bison bison
CTTTCAAATAGAAAAATAAGATACAGGGAGGCTATTTGAGGCTATATAAAATAAGCGCATCAGCAATGATAATCATTGAAGCCAGTCATGGAGATTCATTATACTATTCTGTCTACTTTTGTGTGTGTTTGAAAGCTGACATAATTAAAAATGAGAACACAGTTAATTGAAGCAAAGAGAGGGACTTCCCTGGTGGTCCAGTGGCTGGGACTCTGAGTTCCCAGTGTGGGGGCTTGGGTTCGATCCCTGGTTGGAGAACTGAATCCCACATGGAGAACTAAGATCCGGAGCCGCCAAATAAATTTTTAAAAAATGAAAATAAAGAGACTGGATTCATGGTTTGTTGCAGTTTGTTTTCATAAGCATTTTCATGGTCTAAGAATTTTGATAGGTTAATTGGGAAATATATAAAATCATGCAGAATTTTGAAAATTTCCAACCATTTCAGATTTGCTTTTATTTTATACAAAAACCTAATGAGTGATATGATTACTTTTTGGTGTTGTTATGCATTCAAGAAAATTTTGTGGTCAAGTGACTTGCCCAAGGTCATATAAC
>NW_011474161.1:0-768 GCF_000754665.1 Bison bison bison
ACGCTGGGTGCCAAGATGGCGCACAGGCTGCCGACCGCCGCCCGCACGCTCTGCACCCCTCGCAGCGCCATGTTTGCACGGGTGCAGAGGGTCTCCACGCTGCACCTAGAGCACTCCGGCCGGCGGGGCCGGGCAGGCCCCCAGATCATCTCTTTTATGTCTGTTTTTATAAAGGCGCTAATCCCATTCTTGAGGGCTCCACTGTCATGAACTAATTACCTCCCAAAGGCCCCACCTCTAAATACCATCACATTGAGGATTAGGGCTTCAATACATGATTCTGAGGGGAGACACAATTATTCAGTCATAGCAACTCTTAAGACCTAGAGGAGAGCAGAACCAAAGAATGGAAAGAGCCCAGGTCCCTGAGTAACATGGAGTGTCGTCTTCCTGCTGACTGACTTTAGATTGATATGAATGAAAATAAACATTCTTTAAAGCTACAAAGATTTAGGAGTTTGTTTATTAAATGAATATACCGGCTAATCAAGGAATACACTTGAAATGCAATGGTTTAGCTCACAGAAGGAAAAACTAAACAACCAGGTCTTATAAACAAGGCATAGTCTGGAATCTAGATAAAAGGAACTAATGGACCCATTTTTCCAGGCACCTTTGGCACTATGAATCAGCTCCAACTCTTTCCTGTCTTTGCATTGCTCAGCTCAAAATTCAAATTCCTGGGGGGAGCCAAGTCCAGTTGGCTTGGACCTCATGCCCACTTGGTGACCAGAGAATCTGTGGAGGATGGTGGCTCAGAGGGTAAAG
>NW_011474162.1:0-508 GCF_000754665.1 Bison bison bison
TCTAAAATATCTAAAATCTTTGCTCAAGCCAGTAAATGTAAAGGCTAAGTTGGTAAAATTCTGTTTCCGGCCATTTTTCAGTCTATGTCCCATCTTAGCTCTTGAATCCCCTAATGTGAGTCTTGCCTTTTAAGTTTAATTAGATCCAATTTATTTTTGCTTTTATTTCTTTGCTTTGGGAGACTGATATAAGAAAATATTGCTGCATTTTATGTCAAAGAGTTTTCTGCCTGTGTTTTCCTTTTTGTTTATAATGCCCAGTCTTATCTTAGGTCTTTAAACTATTTTGAGTTTATTTTTATGTGTGGTATGAGGGAGTTTTCCAATTTCATTCATTTCCAGGTATGAAGCTTTCCCAGTACTACCTAGCAAAGAGACTGTCTTTTGTTCAATATATACTCTTACCTAATCTTTCATAGATTAATTGAACATAGATATTTTGAGACCTGTGTTTTAAAACTGCAGTTTTTCTTCTTCAACTTCAGGAGAAGCAGTTATGTTCTATTAT
>NW_011474163.1:0-650 GCF_000754665.1 Bison bison bison
AAAAAGAATACCTAGGAATAACCTTAACCAGTGTTTGGGACTCATGTGAAAAAGAAAACTGCAAAAACTCTTGTGAGAGGCATAAAAAGAGGTAACTGAGCAGGTTACTGTGTTTATTTGCATTAAAAAAAAACAAGTATAGCTGGCCTTAAGACTTTGCTGACATGCTAAGCAAGGTGGGAGTTGAAATGAGCAGATTTGACAGAGAATGGCTTCAAGCCATGAATATTGTCTGCTGTGGTCTACTATAAAGACAAAATGAAGCACCAAGAGCCAGTTGGGGAAGAAATAGTTTTGTCAGTGTTAAATTTGGGAAACTTGCTTAAGTATTGGAAAGGGGAGAAATAGAAAGTTTGCTCTGTGGGTCACACAAATTCCAAATGGAAGATTCAAGCATGAAAAACATGAACTTATTTTTTGGGGGGAAATAACAACTAATCTGGAATATAGAAAATCTAACACAAAAAACTAAAAAAGACATTATTAATGGAAAAGACTTACATTTGACTACTAAAATGTCGGCAACACCACAAACAATTAAAAAGCAATGGCAATCTAGGAAAAAATACATCTCTAACCATCTATGACACTATATACATATATATACACACACACACACACATATATATATATATATATAATTTACAAAT
>NW_011474164.1:0-551 GCF_000754665.1 Bison bison bison
AAAATATTAGTCACTCAGTTGTGTCTGACTTTTTGCAACCCCACTGGACTGTATCCCACTAGGCTCCTCCATCCATGGAATTTTCCAGGCAAGAGTACTGGAGTGGGTTGCCATTTCCTTCTCCAGGGGATCTTCCCAACCCAGGGATTGAACCTGGGTATCCTGCATTGCAGGCAGATTCTTTACAGTCTGAGCCACCAGGGAAGCCCTGTACTTACTTATGAGCTGTATCATTTGCAAATATACAGAAAAAGCCTTTAACAAAACTCAGTATTTATGAGAAAATTTTCTGAAAAGTGGGCATAGAGGGAATATACTTCTCAGTCTCCCTTCTTCTCCCTTTGCCAAATCCTTCTACCACTCATAGTGGACCTTGATCCACATATTCAAAGCCATGGAGCTCTATGTGGAATAGAGAACTACTAGTTTATGTACTCACACTCTGAAGTGAAGTGAAGTGAAAGTTGCTCGGTTGTGTCCAACTCTTTGTGATCCCATTGACTGTAGCCTGCCAGGCTCTTCTGTCCATGGGATTCTCCAGGCAAGAATAC
>NW_011474164.1:4782-5083 GCF_000754665.1 Bison bison bison
CACTAGGCCTCCCCCTCTTGCTAGTCTCAGGCCTCAGAGTCCTTATAGCAGTGTCCATCTAAGGGTGAGAGATATTTTCTGTGGTTGGCTGTAGTTTTATATATCCTTGTTGAACTGGCACTGCATGTTGCAGCTTGTTTACCTGGGCATAGACAAAACGGGTTAGACAATTGATAATACATGGAGCAACCATAAGCAGCATCAGTATGGTGATAACGGATTAGTAGGGGCATTCAAATCAGATCAGATCAGTCGCTCAGTCATGTCCGACTCTTTGCGACCCCATGAAACGCAGCACACC
>NW_011474165.1:0-543 GCF_000754665.1 Bison bison bison
TCCCTTTTGTCCAGGACTACCTCCTGTAATCAACAGCCTGGAGCTGATCAAACTAAGACCCCTACTTCCCCAGAGGGACAATCCCTGCTGGGACCAATCTGCCCTTGTTTTCAGGGCCAAGTTGAGTACTACCTGGTCTAAATTTTGGCTCTAAAACTATGGTCACACACAAAAAATATACAATTTTTGACAATGTGGTCATAATATTTTTAGACTCCAGTATGTCTCAGTGTGTGTCTTTATTTCTTTCAATAATATTGCTGATTGCTGGGATCCATTTGTAAATGAGCTCTAATCTAATTGGCCTTAAAAAAAAAAAGTAAATGCTTACAAATCAAATAATTCTAAATACAAGAGAAATTAACCTAAATGAATTTCAGGTTCATGTGAATTGGAAAATATTCAGTGTTAAACACCTGATATTAATGTTTATTTGTTGATCTGAATAATGTAGACATGTTTAAGAGTAATTAACATTAAGCAGAATATTTTCATTGTACCTAGATTTAATATAAGTTAAATATTATTTCTATTACAAGTTTG
>NW_011474166.1:0-766 GCF_000754665.1 Bison bison bison
GCTCCAGAATATGCTCCAGAATATAACCTCAACAGTTGTTTCAAACCTATTTTAAAAAGTGGCTTAGGAGGGGCAGAACATGTGTGATGGTATAGAAGCTGAAAAGCAAAGAAGATAAGCTTGATACTGCAACTATATATTTGCAGAAAGACCTCAGTATCATAGTCTAAGTAGTGGAAGATGCATGTGGCAGACTGCAAGCTTAGATGATCGGCATGCCTACTCTGGAACATAGTCTCAGATCAGATCAGTCACTCAGTCGTGTCCGACTCTTCACGACCCCATGAATCGCAGCACACCAGGCCTCCCTCAGATGAGATCAGATGAGATCAGTCATTCAGTTGTGTCCAACTCTTTGCTACACCATGAATCGCAGCATGCCAAGCCGCCCTGTCCATCACCAACTCCCGGGGTTCACTCAGACTCACGTCCATCCAGTCAGTGATGCTATCCAGCCATCTCATCCTCTGCCGTCCCTTCTCCTCTTGCCCCCAATCCCTCCCATCATCAGACTTTTTCCCAGTGAGTCAACTCTTCACATGAGGTGGCCAAAGTACTGGAGTTTCACTTTAGCATCATTCCTTCCAAAGAATCCCATGGCTGATCTCCTTCAGAATGGATTGGTTGGATCTCCTTGAAGTCCAAGGGGACACTTAAAAAGTCTTCTCCAACACCACAGTTAAAAAGCATCAATCTTCAGTGCTCAGCCTCTCACAGTCCAACTCTCACATCCATACATGACGACAGGAAAAACCATAGCCTTGAC
>NW_011474167.1:0-507 GCF_000754665.1 Bison bison bison
ATTTTTGGTAGAATTCAGCTGTGAAGCCGTCTGGACCTGGGCTTTTGTTTGCTGGAAGATTTTTGATTACAGTTTCCATTTCCGTGCTTGTGATGGGTCTGTTAAGGTTTTCTATTTCTTCCTGGTAGAGTTTTGGAAAGTTGTACTTTTCTAAGAATTTGTCCATTTCTTCCTCGTTGTCCATTTTATTGGCATATAATTGTTGATAATATTGATTTGATTTTTCTCCCTTTGTTTCTTGATGAGTCTGGCTAATGGTTTGTCAATTTTATTTATCCTTTCAAAGAACCAGCTTTTGGTTTTGTTGATTTTTGCTATGGTCTCTTTTGTTTCTTTTGCATTTATTTCTGCCCTAATTTTTAAGATTTCTTTCCCTCTACTAACCCTGGGGTTCTTCATTTCTTCCTTTTCTATTTGCTTTAGGTGTAGAGTTAGGTTATTTATTTGACTTTTTTCTTTGTAGGTATGCCTGTATTGCTATGAACTTCCCCTTAGCACTGCTTTTAC
>NW_011474168.1:0-808 GCF_000754665.1 Bison bison bison
AAAAAAGAAAACTACAGGCCAATATCACTGATGAACATAGATGCAAAAATCCTTAACAAAATTTTAGCAGTCAGAATCCAACAACACATTAAAAAGATCATACACCATAACCAAGTGGGCTTTATCACAGTGATGCAAGGATTCTTCAATATCCGAAAATCAATCAATGTAATACACCACATTAACATATTGAAAAATAAAAACCATATGATTATCTCAATAGATTCAGAGAAAACCTTTGACAAATTTCAACATCCATTTATGATAAAAACTCTCCAGAAAGCAGGAATAGAAGGAACATAACTCAACATAATAAAAGCTATATATGACAAACCCACAGCAAACATTTTCTTCAATGGTGAAAATTTGAAAGCATTTTCTCTCAAGTCAGGAACAAGACAAGTGTGCCCACTTTCACCATTACTATTCAACAGAGTTTCAGAAGTTTTGGCCACAGCAATCAGAGCAGAAAAAGAAATAAAAGGAATCCAAAATTGGAAAAGAAGTAAAACTCTCACTGTTTGCAGATGACATGATCCTCTACATAGAAAACCCTAAGGACTCCACCAGAAAATTACTAGAACTAATCAATGAATATAGAAAAGTTGCAGGATATAAAATCAACACACAGAAATCCCTTGCATTCCTATACACTAATAATGAGAAAACTGAAAGAGAAATTAAGGAAACAATTCCATACACCATTGCAATGAAAAGAATAAAATCTTAGGAATATATCTACCTAAAGAAACTAAAGACCTATATATAGAAACTAATAAAACACTAGGTAGAAAGAAATACAAAGAGG
>NW_011474169.1:0-790 GCF_000754665.1 Bison bison bison
ATAAAATCAACACACAGAAATCCCTTGCATTCCTATACACTAATAATGAGAAAACTGAAAGAGAAATTAAGGAAACAATTCCATACACCATTGCAATGAAAAGAATAAAATCTTAGGAATATATCTACCTAAAGAAACTAAAGACCTATATATAGAAAACTATAAAACACTGGTGAAAGAAATCAAAGAGGACACTAATAGATGGAGAAATATACCATGTTCATGGATTGGAAGAATCAATATAGTCAAAATGAGTATACTACCCAAAGCAATTTATAGATTCAATGCAATCCCTATGAAGCTACCAACAGTATTCTTCACAGAGCTAGAACAAATAATTTCACACTTTGTATGGAAAAACATAAAACCTCGAATAGCCAAAGCGATCTTGACAAAGAAGAATGGAACTGGAGGAATCAACCTACCTGACTTCAGGCTCTAGTACAAAGCCACAGTCGTCAAGACAGTATGGTACTGGCACAAAGACAGAAAGATAGATCAATGGAACAAAATAGAAAGCCCAGAGATAAATCCATGCACATATGGACACCTTATTTTTGACAAAGGAGGCAAGAACATACACTGGATTAAAGACAATCTCTTTAACAAGTGGTGCTGGGAAAACTGGTCAACCACTTGTAAAAGAATGAAACTAGAGCACTTTCTAACACCATACACAAAAATAAACTCAAAATGGATTAAAGATCTAAACGTAAGACCAGAAACTACAAAACTCCTAGAGGAGAACATAGGCAAAACACTCTCTGACATACATCACAGCAGGATCCTC
>NW_011474170.1:0-609 GCF_000754665.1 Bison bison bison
AAAAGCAATAATTACATGGATAGTTCTGGGGAGCTTGTTATGTTAATTGCATTATTGATTTGTAATAAAAAGAAAAGAGAAATGCAGTTATTACTTGCAGTGACAGAATAGAGTACCAATTTCTACTGCCATCACTGAAGCTAAATCTAATTACCAAAGAAGGTGAATGTTGCAATGGAGTGGGATAGTCTCTTCAACAAATGATGCTGAAACAACTAGACATATACATGCAAAAAATAAATCTAGATATTGGCCTTAAACCTTTCACAAAATTAATTCAAAATGGATCATAGACCTAAATGTAAAATATAAAACTATAAAACTCTTAGAAGATATAACATAGGAGAAAAACTAGATGACCTTAAGTATGCTATTGCCTTTTTAAATACAAGACCAAAGGCACAGCAAGAAAGAAATGATGAACTAGCTGGACTTGACTACAATTAAGAACTTCTGCTCTGTGAAAGACAGTATTAAGATACTTAAAAGACAAGCCACAGTCTAGAATAAAATATTTGCAAAAGACAGATCTGATAAAGGACTTAAATCCACAATATACAAAGAACCTTTAAAACTCAAAAATAAGAAAACAAACATCCTGATTAAAAA
>NW_011474171.1:0-554 GCF_000754665.1 Bison bison bison
AAATATCTCCCCCTTTGATGAAATAAGCAAGAGAACCAGCGTTAACTATTAAAGTAGATTTTACAAATTTCAAGACTGAAGTAAGAGCGGTACTTTCTGTTACTAAACATCTGGCTTGGAAGAAGAAATGTGTGAAAACACATTCCAAAGCATACTTTTTCTTGGTAAAGAATATTTGAAAGTGAAAGTGAAAGTCACTCAGTCCTGTCCAACTCTTTGCGACCCCATGGACTATACAGTCCATGGAATTCTCCAGGCCAGAATACTGGAGTGGGTAGCCTTCTCTTCTCCAGGGGATCTTCTCAACCCAGGGATTGAACCCTGGGATCCCAATCCAGGGTCTCCCGCATTGCAGGCAGATTCTTTACCAGCTGAGCCCTAGGGAAGCCCAAAGAATATTTAATTTTAGTATAATCAATGCCTCTTTTTAAATAAGTATAATCTTTGGACTCTTGTCCAGCTACATATATGCTTGGCCACAAGCTCTCACCGACTTAATGGACATGAGTTTGAGTAAGCTCCGGGAGTTGGTGCTGGACAGGGAGGCCTGGCGT
>NW_011474172.1:0-1196 GCF_000754665.1 Bison bison bison
AAAATTGTTGTATTAATTCTACCACTTATATTATAAATGCCATTAATTTGTGTATAAATACCATGATAGTGAATTAGTGCACCATTGAGTAACAGCTCTAAGATTGATGAATGAATACTTAAACTTTTTAATAGTGTCTAAATGCCCTGGACTAATTAAATCTTCTCATCCCTCCAGAACAATGTTTAATTAACTTGACTCTACAGCTTATAAGCAAGATGTCAATACAGTATTCTTGTTTCACATATTCAGTGGTACTTTGGCACTTTAGTACCTTCAAAAGCTGTTAAGATGAATGCAGCTTAGCTCTTTATATCCTTTAATCATGGAGACCCTGTCTCCATGTAAATAAAACTATCACTTTGCATTGGTGCCACTTCATTGAACTGATCTCACAAATTCTGATTTCATCAATATAGTAATCTATTACTACAACTGACATAACTTTTATTATTACTATGTGTGATTATACATGCTGATACAGCTTTCAAGAGTTGATTTCTCTGCCTACAACAAATGAAACTGAAATTACCAGGGAGATTGTCAGTCCCTGGATTGTCAAAACAACACATTTACCTGAGAGAGGTTATAACAGTAGATTAGTATAGATTCCTAGGCTTCCCAGGTAGCTCAGTAATAAAGAATCTGAACCCCTGGAGTTCAGAATCTGAACCCAGGCTGAACCCCTGGGTCAGGAGGACCCCTGGAGTAGGCAATGGCTATCTACTCCAGTATTCTTGCCTAGGAAATTCCATGGACAAAGGAGCCTGGTCGGCTACAGTCCACAGGGTCGCAAAAGATTATAATACGACTTAGTGACTAAACAACAAGCATAGATTCCTAGGACTTTCTAAAGAATGTAGTCTAATTGTTTTATTTTGCAAATGAGAATTCAATTAAGTGTTTTTACCTAGCCCCTACATTTTCCCCATTGTCACTATTCAAGTCAGTGAAGTGTAACAGTATTAAGCCTTCAATAAAGGAGAGTTGATATAAAGCAAAGTGTTTTAAAATCAACAATATAAATTAAGGTCATTTTGGTAATTCTCTGACAGCCTTTCCCTGTTAGCATTCATAATTTATTCTAAAGATTTTATAGTCCTCTGCTGCTGCTAAGTCACTTCAGTCGTGTCCGACTCTGTGCAACCCCATAGACGGCAGCCCACCAGGCTCCCCCGTCCCTGGGATTCTCCAGG
>NW_011474172.1:5482-5995 GCF_000754665.1 Bison bison bison
GTGGGATCTTTGTCAGGTTTTGGTATTAGGGTAATGGTGGCCTCATAGAATGAGTTTGGAAGTTTACCTTCCTCTGCAATTTTCTGGAAGAGTTTGAGCAGGATAGGTGTTAGCTCTTCTCTAAATTTTTGGTAGAATTCAGCTGTGAAGCCGTCTGGACCGGGGCTTTTGTTTGCTGGAAGATTTTTGATTACAGTTTCAATTTCCGTGCCTGTGATGGGTCTGTTAAGATTATCTATTTTTTCCTGGTCCAGTTTTGGAAAGTTGTACTTTTCTAAGAATTTGTCCATTTCTTCCACGTTGCCCATTTTATTGGCGTATAATTGTTGATAGTAGTCTCTTATGATCCTTTGTATTTCTGTGTTGTCTGTTGTGATCTCTCCATTTTCGTTTCTAATTTTGTTGATTTGATTTTTCTCCCTTTGTTTCTTGATGAGTCTGGCTATTGGTTTGTCAATTTTATTTATCCTTTCAAAAGTAAACCTAGTACTTTTTGGTTTTGTTGTATTTTTT
>NW_011474173.1:0-513 GCF_000754665.1 Bison bison bison
AAAAAAAAAAAAAACAACAGGGCAGTGTGAGAAGGTACCAGGCAAGGTGAACTCTGAAATTCACAGGGCTGAATATATCACCTGTCCCACTGAAAGAATGTCAGTGTTTTCTACTTTAAAAAATGATTAATAAATATAAGTGATAAATTCTGTGAAAAACCTATATAAGTCACCCATTACTAGGAACAATTAAGCAACCAATTAATTATGGGAATTCAAATTGCAAGACCCTCACAAGTTTCTAAGTCAACTGCTAATATCTTTTCAGCTCACTCCTATGGAGTAGGAGCAGAAGTATCATTATACCAAGCTGTTTTTCACCGAGTGCTTGAGAAGGTGCTTGAGTTTAATTGCAGCCAACCATCCTACTTCCTAGGAGTGGTTAGGCAGGTGTGGAGCAGGGGAAAGGCAGGATGTGGGTGTGATATGAATTAAGTCCTTCCCAATGCGTGCTAATATGCTTTCAGCTACCTTTGCCATATCTGAGAAGGCTTTAAAGGGTCCAAAGAAATT
>NW_011474174.1:0-697 GCF_000754665.1 Bison bison bison
ACCCACTCCAGTATTCTTGCCTGGAGAATCCCATGGACAAAGGAGCCTGGCGGGCTATAGTCCCTGGGGTCACAAAGCATTGGATACGACTGAAGGGATGTTAAATATGTTAAGTATGCATGCGCAAGAGCTAGAATAACCCATTATGTTAAATATGCATGCGCAAGAGCTAGAGTAACCCATTACCCACCAACAAAAATTAGCTTATCAACATTTCATAAAAATAGGACATAAATAGAATGGTATTCAGGACAGAAAAAGCTGAATAAATGGAGCACTCTCTGCTTTACTGAATGGAAAACTCCTCAGAATCTCTGGGGCCAGGTGAGACCCCTGGCAACTTGGGGAAGGTGCACCTTGCACTCCATCTTGAGGAGCTTCAGAGAGGGTGTATTCTCCAGAGGACGAGAAATGGTGGACAGCTAAAGCAAGAAATGGAATTTGAAATGGGACATATGGAAATAGAGAATAGAGAAGGAAGGAGACGTTTAAAATGGGGAGCAAGAACAGGGATTTGAAAAATGAGATGTCAACATATCAAGCCACATCTCTGGAAAGAATCACTGGAGAGAATAACAGAATAACAGAAAGGATAAAGGCATACTTGCTACTCCTTGCCCTCACATCAGGCAGCTCCCTACCTCATCGCCTTACAGTTCTTGTTACGACCCACATGTCATGCAAATATTTAATATTA
>NW_011474175.1:0-522 GCF_000754665.1 Bison bison bison
AATGCTTACCTCATAATTTTAAATAAACTTTTGACTTGAAATTATATATTTAGTTTCCGTTATAAACGTGAAAAATTCAAAACCCATGAATCTTTGATAGTACAAAGATTGAAAGGAAGTACCCCAAATGTTAATGGTGATTCTCTTTGGATGGAAAGACTATAAACAATTTATTCCTTTTTTCTCTAATTTTAAATTGCCCCCTAGTAAGCCTTTATTAACTCTTACTATTAGTTAACTTTAAAATATCAAAATTCTCTTTTTATGAGTTAAAGTCAGCTAGATCTTGCTTCTTTTAAGGAAACAGTTGCTCAGTTTTCTGCTTATTAGCAGAAATTCTAAGAAATTCTATGCTTATTAGTACAGAGAGTTAAAATACGTTGGAAATGGAAGCCCGTTGGAGGAGGTGTGCTGGACCGTCACTGTAGCCCAGCAAGAGACAGTTAACTTCAGTGCTTATGACTTCAGTGCTTATGACTTTAATTCTGTTCACTTCAGTCGCTCAGTTGTGTCTGACTCTGC
>NW_011474176.1:0-517 GCF_000754665.1 Bison bison bison
CTGCTTCAAATTATCAACAAATGAAAAATAATCATGGCTCATGCCACTGATTGCTTGTCGAATATTGTGCTTATCTGCATATTTAATAACTAATCTTTGCATGCTACTTTGTTGTTTGCAAAGAACCATCACATGCAAGCTCACTCACTCTTTAAATTAGCTCAATGAAAGATCCATTTACCAATGATTAAGTTTCAGATATCAGGTGAACAGTTTGTTGAAAAACAGTTTGTTGTCACACATAAAAGGGTGACAGAACTAGATATGAGATCCAAATATGGTAACTTCATCCCATGTTCATCCCACTAAAGAATACTCCCTCTGACAAGGCAATTTAACATCAATTATGTGATGCAATGATTTGCTACAGCCTATTCTGAAATCCTTAGGCAAGAAACAGCTACCCACTCCAGTATTCTTGCCTGGAGAATTCCATGGACAGAGGAGCCTTGTGGGCTACACTTAATGGGGTCAGGCAAGACTGAGTGACTAACACTTTTACTGTTTCACTTTTTCA
>NW_011474177.1:0-685 GCF_000754665.1 Bison bison bison
AGATCTTGATCAAAAGAGGGGAAATTGTGAAGATTATAAAAAGGAAACAAACCAAAATTGGAACTAGGGAAGTATGTAGAGGGAGCTGTTACACCCTGCCACTCATTACCAATTACCCCAAATAGGAAGAACCATTAATTACAGACCCCAGTCTGAAGAGACAAACGCATTCCCAAACAGGAGGTGCAACTTTACTTCAACAGGAGGAAGATTTTCTTTCTCATTAGCTGCAGGCCTAGCCACTGGAAATGCTGCAGCTCAGACAATGAGAAGCTGTTAGCATATGAACTCTTATTTTTCTCCAAAATAAACTTCTATTTTTCTCTTGTTGACAACTCTCTTGTCCTACCCTTCTTTCTATAAAAGCCTTGCATTTTGTATAACTCTACAAAATCTTTCTGCTTGCTATGTAAGACACTGCCTAATTTATGAATCATTTAATAATGCCAATTAGATCTTCAGATTTAGTTGAATTTATTAGTATGTAAATATGCAGAAAAAGCACTTGAGAAAATGCAATATACATTCATGATAAAAACTCTCAGTAATCATGAAAACCAACAACTTGCATTCACAGTGACAGCCAGGGGCTTGACAGCTACTGAAGGAGGAAGAATGGGATTGGAGCTCCTCAGCCTTCTTTATGGTCCAAATCTCACATCCATACATGACTACTGGAAAAACC
>NW_011474178.1:0-542 GCF_000754665.1 Bison bison bison
GCAAAGCTAATACAATTATGTGGAGTTTGAAAATAAAATAAAATTAATTAAAATTAAAAAAAACAAACAAACAAACAAAAAAAAAGAAATACAAAGAAAAAAAAGAAATACTAAGATAATTGAGAATCAGATCAATACTTACTTGGCAGTGAATTTCTTATAGAGATTTCATCGTGAGTTTGTTCTCTGTGATATGTTTGTAGTTAGGATGATTTTTCTTGGAATGAAACTGTTGAGCCAAAGATTGATTACAAGCAGTATGGCTTATCCTCTTGTAAGGCCTGTTAGACTTCTTTGTCTTCTTTTGGTACTTTTGTAGTAAAAATGTACTGTAGAAAGCAAAAGTGCAAAAGAATAAATGAGTTCTTAATTGAATTTCTTTTTTCCTCAGTGAAGAATTTTTTTTATATTATACATATTTTAATGCCGTTCTCCCAAATCACCCCCCCCAAACAGAGTCCAAAAAACTGTTCTATACATCTTTGTCTCTTTTGCCGTCTTGCATAAAGGGTTGTCGTTACCATCTTTCTAAATTCCATATA
>NW_011474179.1:0-583 GCF_000754665.1 Bison bison bison
AGAGAATTCAGCACCACCAAACCAGCTCTCCAATAAATGCTAAAGGATCTTCTCTAGACAGGAAACACAAAAAGGGTGTATAAAGTTGAACCCAAAACAACAAAGTAAATGGCAACGGAACCATACTTTTCAATAATTACATTAAATGTAAATGGGTTGAATGCCCCAACCAAAAGACAAAGACTGGCTGAATGGATACAAAAACAAGACCCCATATATGTTGTCTACAAGAGACCCACCTCAAAACAAAGGACACATACAGACTGAAAATGAAGGGCTGGAAAAAGATATTCCACGCAAATAGAGATCAAAAGAAATCAGGAGTAGCAATACTCATATCAGATAAAATAGACTTTAAAATAAAGGCTGTGTAAAGAGACAAAGAAGGATGCTACCTAATGATCAAAGGATCAATCCAAGAAGAAGATATAATAATTATAAATATATATGCACCCAACAGGAGAAGGCAATGGCACCCCACTCCAGTACTCTTGCCTGGAAAATCCCATGGACTGAGGAGCCTGGTATGCTGCAGTCCATGGGGTCGCTGAGGGTCGGACACGACTGAGCGACTTCACTTTCA
>NW_011474179.1:4013-4093 GCF_000754665.1 Bison bison bison
CTAGAGAATTCAGCACCACCAAACCAGCTCTCCAATAAATGCTAAAGGATCTTCTCTAGACAGGAAACACAAAAAGGGTG
>NW_011474180.1:0-818 GCF_000754665.1 Bison bison bison
AATCCATGCTTCAGGATTCAATGAACTCTTGGAAAGCCTTTTCTTCCTCCTGCTGGCTGTGGAAGCATTTTCCTTGCAAAAAATTGTCAAGGTGCTTGAATAAGTGATAGTCGATTGGTGAGAGTTCAGGGGAATATGGAGGGTGAGGCAAACCTTCATAGCCCAAATCATTCAACACTTGAAGCATTGCTTGTGCAATGTGCAGTTAGGCATTGTTGTGGAGAAGAATCGGGCACTTTCTGTTGATCAATGCCAGCTGCAGGCGTTGCAGTTTTCTGTGCATCTCAGCATCTCATCAATTTACTGAGCATATTTCTCAGATGTAATGGTTTTACTGGGATTCAGAAAGCTCTAGTGGCTCAGGTGGGCAGTAGACCATCAAACAGTGACCATGACCTTTTTTTGGTGAAAGTTTGGCTTTGGGCAGTGCTTTGGAGTTTCTCCAACCACTGAGCTCATCATCACCAGTTGTCATATAAAATCCACTTTTTGTTGCACATCACAATTCCATCGATAAATGGTTTGTTATTGTTGCACAGAATAAGAGAAGACGATATTTCAAAATGACATTTTTTTGGTTTTCAGTCAGCTC
This sequence comes from Bison bison bison, assembly GCF_000754665.1. NCBI lineage: Eukaryota > Metazoa > Chordata > Mammalia > Artiodactyla > Bovidae > Bison > Bison bison. Next base: position 593 of record NW_011474180.1, read on the forward strand.
ATGAGGCACCCAGTTATTGAGCTTTTTCACCTTTTCAATTTGCTTAAAAGGCCAAACGACTGTAGAATGGTTGATGTCAAGTTCTTCAGCTACTTCTCATGTAGTTGTAAAAGGATCAGCTTTGATGATTGCTCTCAGTTGGTTGTTGTCAACTTCTGATGGCTGGCCACTGTGCTCCTCATCTTCAAGGCTCTCGTCTCCTTTGCAAAACTTCTTGAACCACCAC
>NW_011474181.1:0-619 GCF_000754665.1 Bison bison bison
GTTTCCACTGTTTCCCCATCTATTTTCCATGAAGTGATGGACTAGATGCCATGATCTTCGTTTTCTGAATGTTGAGCTTTAAGCCAACTTTTTCACTCTCCACTTTCACTTTCATCAAGAGGCTTTTTAGTTCCTCTTCACTTTCTGCCATAAGCTTCTAATAATTACAAAAGTATTAACTTCCAACAATTACAGCCTGTGTAATTTAGACAGATTCTTGTGCTAAAGACAACAAAAAATGGAAAAAAATTATAAGCATTGAGAAGATAATAAAATAGTGAGACATCCAGAAAGACAGAGATCCAGAAAAATGAGTATGACTTTTGGGTCGTGTCTGCTAATGAAGCATTTGCAAACCTGAAGATGTGATAAAAAGGTTGAGAAGCTCATTCTAATCTCATGAGCCTGGCAAAGGTCAATCAACTTGAGCTTATTTTTGGATCCCAAAGGCCTGTACACTAGAAATACAGATGAAGCAGAGTTAAACAACCATTGACATGGAGTTTAGGCTTCATTCAAGTCACCTATGTAACCAAAAAAATATTGAGCCTGAAAATTGGAATAAAGTGATTTCATATTTTTGACCTTTCTAATTTTCTTGATAGAAGCAAAAAAAAAA
>NW_011474182.1:0-486 GCF_000754665.1 Bison bison bison
TGTGTGATCAGCCACGTGATCAGTGCGTGATGAGCCACGTGATCAGTGGAGGATCAATTACGTGATCAGTGCATGATCAGTCACGTTACCAGTACATGATAGCTACGTGATCATTGCATGATCAGCCACGTGAGCAGAGCATGATAGCCACGTGATCAGTGCATAATCAGTCACGTGATCAGTACATGATCAGTCACGTGAACAGTGAATGATCATTTACGTGATCTGTGCATGATCAGTCATGTGACAAATATATGGTAGCTACGTGATCAGTGCATGTACAGGCACGTTATCAGTGCATGATCAGTCACGTGATCAGTGCATGCTCAGTCACGTGATCAGGGCCTGCTGAGCTGCGTGATTACTGTCTGCTCATCTGCTTGACAACTGCCAGGTGAGCTGCACGATTCCTGCCTGTCATCTCCTTGACAATTGCCAGGTGTGCTGCGTAATTCCTGCCTGCTCATCTACTTGATTATTGCCAGC
>NW_011474182.1:4493-5011 GCF_000754665.1 Bison bison bison
ATCATGCACTGATACCGTGACTGAGCATGGACTGATCACATGACTATCATGTAGTGATCACGTGACTTAATGGCGCTGATCATGTGACTGATCATGCGATGATCATGTTTGCTATCATACACTGATCATGTGCCTCTGGAGGCAATAAACAAAGAGCTGAGTAGGCCCGAATCAAACAGTCAGCAGGCAATAATCATCGAAGTCAGCAGTGAGAAATCATGCTGCTCAGCTGGCAATAATTAAGTAGCTGAGCAGGCAGGAATTACGCAGCACAGCTGGCAATTGTCAAGCAGATGACAGGCAGGAATCGTGCAGCTCAGCTGGCAATTGTCAAGCAGATGAGCAGACAGTAATCACGCAGCTCAGCAGGCCCTGATCACGTGACTGAGCATGCACTGTTCACGTGGCTGATCACACACCTATCACGTGACTGATCATGCACTGATCACGTGGCTCTCATGCACTGATCACGGGATTGGGCATGCACTGATCACGTAATTGTATGCACTGATCACGTG
>NW_011474183.1:0-706 GCF_000754665.1 Bison bison bison
CAGTTATCTACCTCTGTAGAATGAGAAAAAGGATCTTTCTAAATTAAGTTGCTTTTCAGATATTTTCACCCAAACCTCCTGATTTTAACTTTCTCTTAACACTCTGTTCCAAAAGTACTTAGTGCTGCCAATTTTTGAAACTTATGATGATACTGGATTATAAATTAGGTTATTTCTCAGCATTCTCCACTGCTGGCTGAGTTCCCTACTGTCTCAGGCTAAGTCACCTCATGCTAATTCACCTGGGTTCCACTTCAAAAATTATATTGCTCTTTATTTCTTCTAATGTACTTCCCAGATTTTGGGTTTATGTCTTAAAAAATAAAAACAACTTTCCTTGCATTTTTAGTGAGGTTTGGAGGGATTAAAATTCGATTCCTGAGTACAGTTTAGCCATCTAATACAGACTTTCTTGGGATCCAACAATTAAAAAAATATTCATTTATTTTTATTATTTATTTTATTTAGGAATAATTTTTTAAATTGTATTTTATTTAACTTTACAATATTGTATTGGTTTTGCATATATCAAAATGAATCTTCCACAGGTATACATGTGTTCCCCATCCTGTATCCTCCTCCCTCCTCCATACCATCCCTCTGGGTTGTCCCAGTGCACCAGCCCCAAGCATCCAGTATCATGCATCGAACCTGGACTGGCGACTCGTTCATAATGATATTATACATATTTCAATGCCGTTCTCCC
>NW_011474184.1:0-658 GCF_000754665.1 Bison bison bison
CCATTAAAAATAAATTCATTTGAATCAGTTCTAATGAGGTGGATGAAACTGGAGCCTATTATACGGAGTGAAGTAAGCCAGAAGGAAAAACACCAATACAGTATACTAACGCATATATATGGAATTTAGAAAGATGATAACAATAACCCTGTGTACGAGACAGCAAAAGAGACACTGATGTATGGAACAGTCTATGGACTCTGTGGGAGAGGGAGAGGGTGGGAAGATTTGGGAGAATGGCATTGAAACATGTAAAATATCATGTATGAAACGAGATGCCAGTCCAGGTTCAATGCACGATACTGGATGCTTGGGGCTAGTGCACTGGGACGACCCAGAGTGATGGTATGGGGAGGGAGGAGGGAGGAGGGTTCAGGATGGGGAGCACATGTATACCTGTGATGGATTCATTTTGATATTTGGCAAAACTAATACAATTATGTAAAGTTTAAAAATAAAATAAAATTAAAAAAAAAAATAAAGCTATTCATCTTGTATAACTGATACATTTCTTTCCTAAACAACTCTTATTGACCCGTCCTCCCAGATCCTGGGAACCACCATTCTTTCTTTTTTTTTTTTTTTAATTTTCACAGCCATTCTGACTGGTGTGAAATGGTACCTCATAGTGGTTTTGATTTGCATTTCTCTGATAATG
>NW_011474185.1:0-656 GCF_000754665.1 Bison bison bison
GAGAATCCCAGGGACAGGGGAGCCTGGTGGGCTGCTGTCTATGGGGTCGCACAGAGTCGGACACGACTGAAGTGACTTAGCAGAAACAGAGGGAACAGCTAATTCCCCCCGCTAAGACTGAGGGAGATTATCCAAGGAAAGAACAGACTTGGAAGAACCCCCATTCCCAACCAAGACTGAGATTTTTATCCCACTGGAGAGGGTTTGACTATGGCCCACTGTATGGCAAAGGAGATCACTGAAATGCCACAGGCAGAGCTGGTTCACAGCCAGTAGTCCACTATGATGAGTAAGAAGCCATTCACCTTAGTGTTGGAAAAAGAACAAAGCTGGAAGATAGACTCCACCCAATTTTAAGACTTATTATAATGCTATAGTAGCTATAATGGTCATCTGAGTTAAATTCACCCATTCCAGTCCATTTTAGTTCACTGATTCCTAGAATGTTGACGTTGACTCTTGCCATCTCCTGTTTGACCACTTCCAGTTTGCCTTGATTCATGGACCTAACAGTCCAGGTGTCTATGCAATATTGCTCTTTACAGCATCGGACCTTGCTTCTATCACCAGTCACATCCACAACTGGATATGTTTTGCTTTGGCTCCATCCCTTCATTCTTTCTGGAGTTATTTCTCCACTGATCTCCAGTAACATA
>NW_011474186.1:0-601 GCF_000754665.1 Bison bison bison
GACGTTGACTCTTGCCATCTCCTGTTTGACCACTTCCAGTTTGCCTTGATTCATGGACCTAACAGTCCAGGTGTCTATGCAATATTGCTCTTTACAGCATCGGACCTTGCTTCTATCACCAGTCACATCCACAACTGGATATTGTTTTTGCTTTGGCTCCATCCCTTCATTCTTTCTGGAGTTATTTCTCCACTGATCTCCAGTAACATATTGGGCACCTACCGACCTGGGGAGTTCCTCTTTCAGTATCCTATCATTTTGCCTTTTCATACTGTTCATGTGATTCTCAAGGCAAGAATACTGAAGTGGTTTGCCATTCCCTTCTCCAGTGGACCACATTCTGTCAGACCTCTCCACTATGACCCGCCCATCTTGGGTGACCCCACACAGCATGGCTTAGTTTCTTTGAGTTAGACAAGGCTGTGGTCCATGTGATTAGACTGACTAGTTTTCTGTGATTGTGGTTTCAGTCTGTCTGCCCTCTGATGCCCTCTTGCAACACCTAGCGTCTTACTTGGGTTTCTGCCGGGAGCCAGCACGGGAGTCCCCACCCATGACAAGGTCATGTGGGAGAGTTCTGGTGGGCAAGGCGAGCCAGAAC
>NW_011474187.1:0-513 GCF_000754665.1 Bison bison bison
ACCTATACAAGTTCAAAATGGGTTGTAAAGCAGTGGAGACAACTTGTAACATCAACAACACATTGAGCCCAGGAACTGCTAATGAATGTACAGTGCAGTGGTGGTTCAAAAAGTTTTGCAAAGGAGACTAGAGCCTTGGACACGAGGAACATAGTGGCTGGCCATTGGAAGGTGACAATGATCAACTGAGAGCAATCATTGAAGCTGATCTCTTACAACTACATGAGAAGTTGCAGAAGAACTAAACGTTGATTATTCTATGGTTGTTTGGCGTTTGAAGCAAATCAGAAAGGTGAAAAAGCTCAGTAAGTGGGTGCCTTATGAGCTGACCACAAATAAAAAACGCATTGAAGTGTTGTCTTCTCCTACTCTATGCCACCACAATGAACCATTTCTCAATTGGATTGTGATGTGTGATGAAAAGTGGATTTCACAAGACAATGGTGATAACCAGCTCAGTGATTGGACTGAGAAGAAGCTCCAAAGCACTTCCCAAAGCCAAACTTGCATCAA
>NW_011474188.1:0-650 GCF_000754665.1 Bison bison bison
GCATGGCCAAAAAGAGAGAGAGAAAAGAGAAATAAAGTACTAGGTGATGTTGCCATGATTGGATTACCCTCATGAATGTCTTATGTGAGAGTGTTTTGTGTGTAAGAGAAAGACATACTGAGTTGATCATTAAATCATGAAAACAAAGAGAATTATATCTGCACTCATAGAAGAGATCACTGATATAGAGGCACAGAACATGCAGCAATCTCTTCTATAACAAAACTAGAGTAAAACCTATTCTACTTCACCCCCAAAATTCTCCTTAATTGGAGTTTTTTTAATCTTCTGTGCCTTAGTTTCCTCAACTTAAACAATGGAGATAACAATCACACCTAACTTACAGGATTTGGTGACGGATTGAGTTAATACATGGAAAGCATTTAAAACAGTACCTGGTAGAGACAAATGTTCAATGAAAATGTTTTCACCCATTATGGGGTATTTTTTTATGGGAAATGCAAATATGGGAAAGTATTTTTGTCACAGATGTATTCAGATAATGCAAAGGCATATTCTTGGGTTATCCTTTGACGAAAATAACTCTTAGCTAACCTAATGTTCAAGCTGGTTTTAGAAAAGGCAGAGGAACCAGAGATCAAATTGCCAATATCCACTGGATCATCGAAAAAGCAAGAGAGTTCCAGAAA
>NW_011474189.1:0-659 GCF_000754665.1 Bison bison bison
GAAAGCCTTCCTCAGCGATCAATGCAAAGAAATAGAGGAAAACAACAGAATGGGAAAGACTAGAGATCTCTTCAAGAAAATTAAAGATAACCAAGGGAACATTTCATGCAAAGATGGGCTCGATAAAGGACAGAAATGGTATGGACCTAACATAAGCAGAAGATATCAAGAAGAGGTGGCAAGAATACACAGAAGAACTGTACAAAAAAGATCTTCACGACCCAGATAATCACAATGGTGTGATCACTGACCTAGAGCCATACATCCTGGAATGTGAAGTCAAGTGGGCCTTAGAAAGCATCACTACGAACAAAGCTAGTGGAGGTGATGGAATTCCAGTGGAGCTATTCCAAATCCTGAAAGATGATGCTGTGAAAGTGCTGCACTCAATATGCCAGCAAATTTGGAAAACTCAGCAGTGTCCACAGGACTGGAAAAGGTCAGTTTTTATTCCAGTCCTAAAGAAAGACAATGCCAAAGAATGCTCAAGCTACCACACAGTTGCACTTATCTCAGATGCTAGTAAAGTAATGCTCAAAATTCTCTGAGCCAGGCTTCAGCAATACATGAACTGTGAACTTCCAGTTGTTCAAGCTGGTTTTAGAAAAGGCAGAGGAACCAGAGACCAAATTGCCAACATCCGTTGGACCATCAAAAAA
>NW_011474190.1:0-518 GCF_000754665.1 Bison bison bison
ATTGCAAGGTTTCTTTTGAGAATCTCCTGATAGCCTTATGCTGTTCCCTTTTATGTGACAAGTTGCATTTCTCTCACAAACTTAAAATTTCTCTCCTTGAAAGGGGACCATCTTACAGTATCAGTGCTAAGTAAATTGATACTGCCACTATGGAGAACAGTATGAAAGTTCCTTTAAAAATCTAAACAGAGAATTATCATATAACCCAGCATTCTCATTCCTGGGCATATACCCAGAGAAAACCAGAACCAGAATTGAAAAAGACACATGACCCCAATGTTCATTGCAGCACTATTTGCAACACCCAGGACATAGGAGTAACATAAATTTCCATCACAGAAGAATGGATAAAGAAGATGTGGTACACATATACAATGGAATATTACTTAGACATTGAAAGGAATGACCTAGATACTGTCATACAGCATGAAGTAATTGAAAAAGAGAAAAAGAAATATCATCTAGTAATAACAGTGGAATCTAGAAAAATGATACAGATGAGCTTATTTGTAAAGCAG
>NW_011474191.1:0-729 GCF_000754665.1 Bison bison bison
TAGAAAAAGAAAAGTAAAAGAAACCCAAGGCTCAATGTCAGAAAAACAAACAGCCCAATCAAAAAATGGGCAGAAGAACTTCTCCAAAGAAGACATAAAGATGGCTAATAAATACATGAAAAATGCTCAACATCACTTATTATTAGATAAAGGCAATTCAAATGTACAATGAGTTATCACCTCACACCAAGGAGAATTGCCACCATCAAAAAACCTACAAACAATAAAAGCTGAAACCTCCCATGCTGTTGGTGGGAATGTAAACTGATACAATCATTATGGAGAACAGTATGGAGATTCCTTTAAAAAGTAGGAATAAATCTTACCATGTGACACAGCAATCCCACTACTGGGCATAAGCCCTGAGATAGTCACAATTCTAAAAGACACATGTACCCCAATGTTTACTGCAGCATTACTTACAATAGCTAGGACATGGAACCAACCTAGATATTCATCAACAGATGGACGGATAAAGAAGATATGGTACATATATACAATGGAATATTATTCAGCCATAAAAAGAACACATTTGAGTCAGTTCTAGTGAGGTAGATGAATCTAGAGCCTGTTATACAGAGTGAACTAAGTCAGAAAAAGAAAAACATTGTATATTAACATATATATATATATATAATTTAGAAAAATGGTATTGATGAATCTATTTACAGGGAATGGAGACACAGACATAGAGAATGGACTTGTGGACACAGTAGGGGAAGGAGAGAG
>NW_011474192.1:0-512 GCF_000754665.1 Bison bison bison
GCAGCACATCAGGCCTCCCTGTCCATCACCAATCCCGGAATCGAATTGAATTCACATCCATTGAGTCGTGATGCTGTCCAGCCATCTCAACCTCTCGTTGTTCCCTTCTCCTACTGTACCCCAAACACTCCCAGCATCAACGTATTTCTAATGAGTGAACTTTTTGCATGAGGTGGCCAAAGTAGTGGAGTTTCAGCTTCAGCATCAGTCCTTCCAATGAACACCCAGGACTGATTTCCTTTAGGATGGACTGGTTGGATCTTCTTGCAGTCCAAAGGACTCCTAAGAGTCTTCTCCAACACCACAGTTCAAAAGCATCAATTCTTCGGTGGTCAGCTTTCTTCACAGTCCAACTCTCACATCCATACATGACCAATGGAAAAACCATAACTGTGACTAGACAGAACTTCGTTGGCAAAGTAATGTCTCTGCTTTTCAATATGCTATCTAGGTTGGTCATAAATTCCTTTTCAAGGAGTAAGTGTCTTTTAATTTCATGGCTGCAATCACCA
>NW_011474193.1:0-1265 GCF_000754665.1 Bison bison bison
GTTTTCTTTAAAGGGGCATACCTGGTTGTTCCAAACTCAAGTTAAGTGTGAGATTTGCCTTCTGTGGTACATACCTGATGCTTATGAAAAATAAAAAAGCTAAAATAAGGCATCATAAAGAAGGTGGATATGTGGCAAAAGACCAGAATAAAATACATGGGGATTTCTTATAGTTCAACTGAAGTTAATTAAATATGTCTATTTGTAAAAAGATATAATTAGTTTTTAAGTAGCAGTTAATTTGAAAATACTGTTCAATTTCCCCTATTGTTCAATATAAGCTGTTTGACTATCATGACTATCAAATAATGAGACATTCCAGGATGTTATTTTTAAGTAATGCCTCTTTGTTATTCATTTCAAATAATTGATATTAATAAATTTCTAAAAGAAGTATTTGCCTCAGTTCTTCTCCATGATTTATTTTTTAAATTAATGTATTCAATTTAATTGGAGGCTAACTACTTTACAATATTGTGGTGGTTTTTTGCCATTAATTGATATGAATCAGCCACAGGTATACTTGTATCCCCCATCCTGAACCTCCCTGGCACAATTTCACTGAATTGGGTTAAAGCAACATACCTGCTCTATACAAAAAGATCTTCTACAGTATATAGAGAGCACCAGAAGCCTTAAAAAATCTTTCCAAGCGTGGAATGACTGGAATGTTACACTGATATGAATTAATGTGATGTTTTATAACGTGTAGGGAAAGCAGCAATTCCAAAAGAAATTGCATGTATTGCCACCAGGAACTGGTTATTGGGGAATGCATAAAAACTCAGTTGGAATTTTGCATAGAATGTGTGGTACCTCTGTCATATCAAAACTTAATTCTAGGGCAGATGTAAAAATAACATAATGGATTAGTTTTTGCTTGGTATAAAGAGAGCACTTTAGGAGGCGAATTGATTTTTTTTATACTATTTAGCACACTGGACTACTGCTGTATTAGATTTTGTTGTTGTTCTTGTTTAGTTGCTAAGTCATTTCCAACTCTTTTGCAACACCATGGACTGTAGCTCTTCCCAGGAGCTCTAGGTTCCTCTGTCCATGGGATTTCCTAGGTCAGAATACTGGAGTGGGTTGCCATTCCCTTCTCCAGGGAATCTTCCTGACCCAGGGATTGAACTCACATCTCCTGCATTGGCAGGTGGATTTTTTTTATCAGTAGGCCACGAGGGAAATCCTATTAGATTCCTGCTGCTGCTCCTGCTAAGTCGCTTCAGTCATGTCCGACTTTGTGCGACCCCATAGACAGC
>NW_011474194.1:0-668 GCF_000754665.1 Bison bison bison
CACGTAGCAACCATGTACTGGTCACGTGACTCGTCATGCACTGATCACGTGGCTATCATTCACTGCTCACGTGGCTGATCATGCAATGATCACGTAGCAACCATGTACTGGTCATGTGACTGGTCATGCACTGATCACGTGACTAATCATGAAGTGATCAGTTGGGTGTCATGCACTGGTCTTGTGGATATCATGCACTGATCACGCAGCTACCATGTACTGGTCACATGACTGATCATGCCCTGATCACGTGACTGATCATGCCCTGATCACGTGGCTATCATGCACTGATCACTTGAATGGTCATACACTGATCACGTGCCTGGTCATGCACTGATCACGTGGCTGATCATGCACTGATCACGTGATGGATCATGCACTGGTCACGTGGCTGATCATGCACTGATCACGTGGCTATCATGCCCTGCTCACGTGGCTGATCATGCAATGATCACGTGACTGATCATGCACTGATCACGTAATTGATCGTTCACTGATCATGTGGCTGATCATGCACTGATCACGTGGCTGATCATACATTGATCACGTGACTGATCATGCACTGATCACGTGACTGATCATGCCCTGATCACGTGGCTATCATGCACTGATCACGTGGCTGATCATACACTGATCACGTGGCTGGTCATAAACTGCTCACGTAACTG
>NW_011474195.1:0-396 GCF_000754665.1 Bison bison bison
GAATGTTTACTGATAAGTCAACTCTACTTCAATTAAAAAAAAAAAAATTCAGAAATGGAGGTTGATTTGGGTAATCTTTGAGATTACTGCCAATTTACTTTTCAAAGAGTTTGAGTTTGTTAGCTGTCTTTCCATTGGCATAGTACATGTCCCTTTGCATAGGGTTTATGCAATTTTGGCATTAAGTACTACAGAAACCAGGCTGTGCCTTTTCAGTGCATCAAATAAAGAACTACATGATACTCTTTAAATCATTATTAGTTATGCTAACTTTTATCACTTGGTTAAGGTGGTGTTTGTCTCTATGAAAATTTCTGTTTGTGAGGGGGGAGGTCCTAAGATGGCAGAGGAATAGGACGGGGAGACCACTTTCTCTCCCACAAATTCATCAAAAGA
>NW_011474195.1:4785-5175 GCF_000754665.1 Bison bison bison
CAGAATTGAAAGAGACACATGTACCCCAATGTCCATCGCAGCACTGTTTATAATAGCCAGGACATGGAAACAACCTAGATGTCCATCAGCAGATGAGTGGATAAGAAAGCTATGGCACATATACACAATGGAATATTACTCAGCTATTAAAAAGAATGCATTTGAATTAATTCTAATGAGGTGGATTAAACTGGAGCCTATTATACAGAGCAAAGTAAGTCGGAAGGACAAACACCAATATAGTATATTAACGCATATATATGGAATTTAGAAAGATGGTAACAATGACCTTATTTGCGAGACAGCAAAAGAGAACAGATTTTTGGACTCTGTGGGAGAAGGTGAGGGTGGGATGATTTGAGAGAATAGCATTGAAACATGTATATTATC
>NW_011474196.1:0-525 GCF_000754665.1 Bison bison bison
TGTTTACTTTTGCTTTTATTTGCAATATTCTGGGAGTTGGGTCATAGAGGATCCTGCTGTGATTTATGTCGGAGAGGGTTTTGCCTATGTTCTCCTCTAGAAATTTTATAGTTTCTGGTCTTACGTTTAGATCTTTAATCCATTTTGAGTTTATTTTTGTGTATGATGTTAAAAAGTGTTCTAGTTTCATTCTTTTACAAGTGGTTGACCAGTTTTCCCAGCACCACTTGTTAAGAGATTATCTTTTCTCCATTGTATATTCTTGTCAAAGATAAGTGTCCATAGGCGCATGGGTTTATCTCTGGGCTTTCGTTTTGTTCCATTGATCTATGTTTCTGTCTTTGTGCCAGTACCATGCTGTCTTGATTACTGTGGCTTTGTAGTAGAGCCTGAAGTCAGGCCGGTTGATTCCTCCAGTTCCATTCTTCTTTCTCAAGATTGCTTTAGATATTCGAGGCTTTTTGTAATTCCATACAAATTGTGAAATTATTTGTTCTAGTTCTGTGAAAAATACCATTGGTAGCT
>NW_011474197.1:0-555 GCF_000754665.1 Bison bison bison
TCACGATGGTGTGATCACTGACCTAGAGCCAGACATCCTGGAATGTGAAGTCAAGTGGGCCTTAGAAAGCATCACTACAAACAAAGCTAGTGGAGGTGATGGAATTCCATTTGAGCTATCTTGAATCCTGAAAGATGATGCTGTGAAAGTGCTGCACTCAATATGTCAGCAAATTTGGAAAACTCAGCAGTGGCCACAGGACTGGAAAAGGTCAGTTTTCATTCCAATCCCAAAGAAAGGAAATGCCAAAGAATTCTCAAACTACTGCACAATTGCACTCATCTCACACGCTAGTAAAGTAATGCTCAAATTTCTTCAAGCCAGGCTTCAGCTATATGTGAACCGTGAACTTCCTGATATTCAAGCTGGTTTTAGAAAAGGCAGAGGAACCAGAGATCAAATTGCCAACATCTGCTTGATCATGAAAAAAGCAAGAGAGTTCCACAAAATCATCTATTTCTGCTTCATTGACTATGCCATAAGCCTTTGACTGTGTGGATCACAATAAACTGTGGAAAATTCTGAAAGAGATGGGAATACCAGACAACCTGATCT
>NW_011474198.1:0-787 GCF_000754665.1 Bison bison bison
AAGGAGGCTCGGCATACGCAAATTCGGGATCCAGCCTCAGGAGTCCACCCGGATATTCTCGAGCATCTCACCCCCAAAAAAGCCAGAGTCTGCCTACTGTATTGCTTTGTGCTCTCACCTATGATTTCTCTGGGGGCTGTCCCCCACCACCATCTCGCTCTCTCTGTCCAAGAGTTAACTTCCAGCTCCAATTCATAAAGGTCCTTGTCATTCTTCCCTTTAACTTCCAGCTGAGTCTCCATCTGGAGCTCGGAACCCACCATGCTTACTAATTATGCCTGGGCTGCTAAGTCCCACTCGAGAAGGTGTCTAGGGTGAGGTACCTTCCGCTATTCGAGAGGGCGCGTGCGGCCTACGTAAGTGGTGCAAACTTCTTGTCTTGAAGTTTGATTGGTCTCCTGCATAAACCAAGCTAGTCAGTCTCTTTTCTCCACGGAATTTTCCTACTGAGCTCTCCTCATACTATTATTCTTGACATCTCTGATTAGCATATAAATAGTCGCCTAGGCCATCTCTACTTCGAATACCCTGGATCAGCTGGGGCTGGTCCCCGGCAGGTGGCGCCTGAACAGGAACCTCAGGAGGCAATACTCAAAGAGCTGAGCAGACACGAACCACGCAATCAGCAGGCAATAAGCATGGAGCTCAGCAGTGACGAAACATGCTGCTCAGCTGGCAATAATCAAGCAGGTGACCAGGCAGGAATCACGCAGCTCAACTGGCAATTGTCATGCAGAGGAGCCGGCAGGAATCACGCAGCTCAGCAGGCCCTGATCACGTGACTCTG
>NW_011474199.1:0-525 GCF_000754665.1 Bison bison bison
CGGCCCCATCCCCTACCCTGCCACCCCCCACTCCCCTGTGATCAAGAGAAGGGCATCTTCCTAAACTTTTTTGAGGTGGAAGCCTGGTTTTAGAATAACCAGCCTCACCGTAACCCATGTAGCCCTAGGAAAGGAGAATGGGGCTGGCAGCTTGCCCTACTGGTGATGTCAGCAGATTGTGCACTGGTTCCATAGAAATTGGTAAGCTGAGGAGCACTGGATGGATCTTTCCATTCCTGCTTCTCGAGTAATTCCCTCATGAGTTTTCCAGTCATTGTTTGATCTGCATGTTGTCTCACTAATTTTACAAACATCTTAGACACTCAAAGAAACTAATAGGAACAAAAAGTCATTTAACAAATATTAACATTGTAAAGAAAGGGTTTTATTATATTATGTAATGAAAATGAGCAGCAATTGTAATACAAAGCAGGACATGGTTGAGAGTGAAAGAGGGTACTGTTAAAAACTACACCAGAACACTAGATGTAAGTTAATCAGGGGTGGCCAACCTGGACACACTCT
>NW_011474200.1:0-614 GCF_000754665.1 Bison bison bison
AAGGCAGGTCAGGTGGTCTGGTATTTCCGTCTCTTTCAGAATCTTCCACAGTTTATTGTAATCCACAGAGTCAAAGGCTTTGGCTAGTCAATAAAGCAGAAATATGTTTTTCTGGAACTTGCTTCTTTTTTCCCTGATCCAGCAGATGTTGGCAATTTGCTCTGGTTCCTCTGCCTTTTCTAAAACCAGCTTGAACATCTGGAAGTTCATCGTTTACGTATTGCTGAAGCCTGGCTTGGAGAATTTTGAGCATCACTTTACTAGTGTCTGAGATGAGTGCAATTGTGAGGTAGTTTGGGCATTCTTTGGCATTGTGTTTCTTTCGGATTGGAATGAAAACTTACCTTTTCCAGTGCTGGCCCCTGCTGAGTTTTCCATACTTTCTGCCATATTGAGTGCAGCACTTGCACAGCATCATCCTTCTGGAATTGAAATAGCTCAACTGGAATTTCATCACCTCCACTAGTTTTGTTAGTAATGATGCTTTCTAAGACTCATTGGCTTCACATTTCAGGATGTCTAGCTCTAGGTGAGTGATCACACCATCATGATTATCTGTCTCATGAGGCTCTTCTTTGTAAACTTCTGCTGTGTATCCTTGACACCTCTTCTTA
>NW_011474201.1:0-813 GCF_000754665.1 Bison bison bison
TTTTTTTTGTCAGCAGCAGTGGACACAGTTGAGCATGCCTTCATTCTAACATATTGTGTCACCTCATTGTCTCGATGTCTCTCCTCCTCCATTTTCTAAATATTGGAACATATTTAATGACCCATCCTTCTCTCTCTTCTTTTCTCTGTATTTACACTTCTTCTCAGTAACCTCACCCTTTACCTTGGCTTCATATGCAATTTATATTCTGGTGACTTTTGATATCCAGACTCAGCATCCAACAGCACCCATACCCTCTATACTTGGAAATCTAAAAGACTTTTAACATCTTTAAACTTGGAAATTTAAGATGTTTTTAACATCTCTAAGAGAAAACTATAGCCACCATTCAGTACTACACGTCTCCCCAATCTTTTTCATCTTTGTCGTAGTCCCTTTGTTCCTGGACTTGATGCTAGTTGTCTCACTTCCTGTCCTGGAATTTCTGTCAGCTCTGCCTCCAATATATATTCTGAGTTTGGAATCCCCATAACATCTCTTCAACTCTACAGCCTATGGGGATTTGTTAAAAGTTAAGACAGATCTGAGTAAAAGTCAAACTACAAATGAGGCCCTTTAATTCCTTTTGTATTCTGGCCTCCTTTTGTCTCTGTGAAGTGCAGTATTTCCTCTCTCTGCTTGGCTCCTGTTATATCAGGCAGCCTGCTTTTCCTCAGACAAACCTCAGACCCTTCTCTCTATATGCTCTGCTGGAAGGCTCTTTTTGCTTCTGCTCATCACAGTTTCTTTCCTCAGCTGCTGCTTTCTTCCTGACACTTATTTATACAAGAAACTGTATTTTTAAACATTTTT
>NW_011474201.1:4531-4993 GCF_000754665.1 Bison bison bison
ATTTTCACTATATTGTGTCTTCCAATCCATGAACATGGTATATTTCTCCATCTATTAGTGTTCTCTTTGATTTCTTTTACCAGTGTTTTATAGTTTTCTATATATAGGTCTTTAGTTTCTTTAGGTAGATATATTCCTAAGTATTTTATTCTTTCCGTTGCTGTGGTGAATGGAATTGTTTCCTTAATTTCTCTTTCTGTTTTCTCATTATTAGTGTATAGGAATGCAAGGGATTTCTGTGTGTTGATTTTATATCCTGCAACTTTACTGTAGTCATTGATTATTTCTAGTAATTTTCTGGTGGAGTCTTTAGGGTTTTCTATGTAGAGGATCATGTCATCTGCAAACAGTGAGAGTTTTACTTCTTCTTTTCCAATTTGGATTCCTTTTATTTCTTTTTCTGCTCTGATTGCTGTGGCCAAACTTCCAAAACTATGTTGAATAGTAATGGTGAAAGTGGGC
>NW_011474202.1:0-533 GCF_000754665.1 Bison bison bison
TTACAAATTTTCCTACTTTGACTGTGGGAATTTCTGTTGAGGCGATAGCCTTAAGGCAACCCCTATGTTCAGTGATTTGCTGGAAATCCCAGGACTCAGCATATAGTCATACTCATGGTTATGATTTAATATAACTAAAGGATACAAAGCAAAATCACCAAAAGGAAAAGGTATATAGGACAAAGTCTGAAGGAAACCAGGTATAAATTTTCAGAGTCCTCTCCCAGTGGAGTTACACAGGGTGTAATTAATTCCCTTTACAATGAGTTATGACAGCACATGTGAAATGTTGTCTACCAGGGAAAATTATTAAGGACTCAGTGCCCAAGATGTCTATGGGAGACTGGTCATGTAGGCACTCCATGCCTAGTGTGTACCAAAATTCCAGACTCACAGAAGGAAAGCAGGTCTTCAGCATAAACCACAATGTTCATACAAATAGTTTAGGCAGAGTGAGCCATTCTTGTCAGGGAATGGTGAGAACCCTCTTGAGATCCAAATTCCAAGATGCCAGCCAAGGGCCAACCTTTCAA
>NW_011474203.1:0-614 GCF_000754665.1 Bison bison bison
ACCTTTCAAGTAGGCCTTTTTAGGGATAGCAGTCTCAGGCCTAATAAGTTAAGTGCTTTTTTTTTTTTTACAGCTTTAAACTGATTCAGTCATTCCATAAAACACCTGGGTAGTATTTATCAAAGTTAAGCATGTTTACTACTTACTGGTTTCATTTGTGAGAATATATCCCAGAGAAATTCTCAGAGGTCCATGAGAAAGGGAACATTTACAAGGCTGTTGATAACATGGCAGCGTTATGTCATTGAGTGCAGTTAGATGCAGCTTAGGTATTTATCACCAGGGCATGGATGTGAAACATATGGGGGATGCTTACTCTGGGTTAATATGTAGTAAGAAATAACAAGACTAGATGTGTGTACCCAATAGAAATGTGTGTGAATATCATAAATATAATATTGAGTTGGGAAAGTAGAATGTGGAATACTGACTCTCAATGAGAGTCTACCCTGTGCCTTGTAGAGTGCTTAACAAAATATCTATTAAGCATTTTCTATCTACTGGAGGTCAGTAGCAACGCTTTCAGTTGTGACAACTGAAAATGTCTCCAGATGTTGTCAAATGAACCACTAATCTATTGAAATGATCTTATGCTTTTACCCTGTAATGTTAAC
>NW_011474204.1:0-520 GCF_000754665.1 Bison bison bison
TAAAGCTCAACATTCAGAAAATTAAGATCATGGCATCCGGTCCCATCACTTCATGGGAAATAGATGGGGAAACAGTGGAACAGTGTCAGACTTAATTTGGGGGGGCTCCAAAATCACTGCAGATGGTGACTGCAGCCATGAAATTAAAAGACGCTTCTTCCTTGGAAGGAAAGTTATGACTAAGCTAGATAGTATATTGAAAAGCAGAGACATTACTTTGCCAACAAAGGTCCATCTAGTAAAGGCTATGGTTTTTCCTGTGGTCATGTATGGATGTGAGAGTTGGACTGTGAAGAAGGCTGAGCGCTGAAGAATTGATGCTTTTGAACTGTGGTGTTGGAGAAGACCTTGAGAGTCCCTTGGACTGCAAGGAGATCCAACCAGTCCATTCTGAAGGAGATCAGCCCTCGGATTTCTTTGGAAGGAATGATGCTGAAGCTGAAACTCCAGTACTTTGGCCACCTCATGCGAAGAGTTGACTCATTGGAAAAGACTCTGATGCTGGGAGGGATTGGGGGCA
>NW_011474205.1:0-510 GCF_000754665.1 Bison bison bison
TCCATACATGACCACAGGAAAACCATAGCCTTGACTAGACAACCCTTTGTTGGCAAAGTAATGTCTCTGCTTTTGAATATGCTATCTAGGTTGGTCATAACGTTCCTTCCAAGGAGTAAGCGTCTTTTAATTTCATGGCTGCAGTCACCATCTGCAGTGATTTTGGAGCCCATAAAAATAAAGTCTGACACTGTTTCCCCATATATTTCCCATGAGGTGATGGGACCGGATGCCATGATCTTCATTTTCTGAATGTTGAGCTTTAAGCCAACTTTTTCACTCTCCACTTTGACCTTCATCAAAAGGCTTTTTAGTTCCTCTTCACTTTCTGCCATAAGGGTGGTGTCATCTGTATATCTGAGGTTGTTGATATTTCTTCTGGCAATCTTGATTCCAGCTTGTGTTTTTCCAGCCCAGTGTTTCTCATGATGTACTCTGCATATAAGTTAAATAAACAGGGTGACAATGTACAGCCTTGACAAACTCCTTTTCCTATATGGAACCAATCTG
>NW_011474206.1:0-665 GCF_000754665.1 Bison bison bison
TAATCTCACATGCTAGCAAAGTAATGCTCAAAATTCTCCAAGCCAGGCTACAACAGTACATGAACCATGAACTTCCAGATGTTCAAGATGGATTTAAAAAATAGCAGAGGAACCAGAGATCAAATTGCCTACATCTGTTGTACCATCAAAAAAGAAAGAGTTTTGAGAAAAACATCAATTTCTGTTTTATTGACTATGACAAAGCCACCTGATATGCCTCCTGATAATCTGTATGCAGGTCAAGAAGCAACAGTTAGAACTGGATACCAAAGAACAGACTAGTTCCAAATGAGGAAAGGAGTATTTCAAGGCTGTATTTTGTCACCCTACTTATTTAACTTATATGCGGAGTACATCATGAGAAATGCTGGACTGGTTGAGCCACAAGCTGGAATCAAGATTCCTGGGAGAAATCTCAATAACCTCAGATATGAAGATGACACGACCTTTATGGCAGAAAGCAAAGAAGAACTAAACAGCCTCTTGATGAAAGTGAAAGAGGAGAGTGAAAAAGTTGGCTTAAAGCTCAACATTCAGAAAACGAAGATCATGGCATCCAGTCCCATCACTTCATGAGAAATAGACGGGGAAACAGGGGAAACAGTGTCACACTTTATTTTCCTGGGCTCCAAAATCACTACAGATGGTGACTTCAGCCATGAAAT
>NW_011474207.1:0-817 GCF_000754665.1 Bison bison bison
TGGAAAATTCTGAAAGAGATGGGAATACCAGACCACCTGATCTGCCTCTTGAGAAACGTATATGCAGGTCAGGAAACAACAGTTAGAACTGGACATGGAACAACAGACTGG
This sequence comes from Bison bison bison, assembly GCF_000754665.1. Lineage (NCBI taxonomy): Eukaryota > Metazoa > Chordata > Mammalia > Artiodactyla > Bovidae > Bison > Bison bison. The sequence goes on from NW_011474207.1 coordinate 112, forward strand.
TTCCAAATAGGAAAAGGCGTACATCAAGGCTATATATTGTCACCCTGCTTATTTAACATATATGCAGAGTACATCATGAGAAACGCTGGGCTGGAAGAAGCACAAGCTGGAATCAAGATTGCTGGGAGAAATATCGATAACCTCAGATATGCAGATGACACCAGCCTTATTGCAAAAAGTGAAGAGGAACTAAAAAGCCTCTTGATGAAAGTGAAAGTGGAGAGTGAAAAAGTTGGCTTAAAGCTCAATATTCAGGAAACCAAGATCATGGCATCCGGTCCCATCACTTCATGGAAAAATGGGGAAACAGTGACAGACTTTATTTTTGGGGGCTCCAAAATCACTGCAGATGGTGACTGCAGCCATAAAATTAAAAGATGCTTACTCTTTGGAAGGAAAGTTATGACCAACCTAGATAGCATATTCAAAAGCAGAGACATTACTTTGCCAACAAAGGTCCGTCTAGTTAAGGCTATGGTTTTTCCTGTGGTCATGTATGGATGTGAGAGTTGGACTGTAAAGAAAGCCGAGCGCCAAAGAATTGATGCTTTTGAACCGTGGTGTTGGAGAAGACTCTTGAGAGTCCCTTGGACTGCAAGGAGATCCAACCAGTCCATTCTAAAGCAGATCAGTCCTGGGTGTTCTTTGGAGGAATGATGCTAAAGCTGAACTTCAGTACTTTGGTCACCTCATGCGAGGAGTTGAC
>NW_011474208.1:0-587 GCF_000754665.1 Bison bison bison
TATTTCTCCACTGATCTCCAGTAGCATATTGGGTACCTACTGACCTGGGGAGTTTCTCTTTCAGTGTCCAATCATTTTGCCTTTTCATACTGTTCATGGGGTTCTTAAGGCAAGAATACTGAAGTGGTTTGCCATTCCCTTCTCCAGTGAACCACATTCTGTCCACTGCAAAGATACAGATGATATTACGAAGAGATGGCAAGAATACACAGAAGAAATATACAGAAAAGATCTTCACGAACAAGATAATCACGATGGTGTGATCACTGACCTAGAGTCAGACATCCTGGAATGTGAAGTCAAGTGGGCCTTAGAAAGCATCACTACGAACAAAACTAGTGGAGCTGATTGAATTCCAGTTGAGCTATTCCAAATCCTGAAAGATGATGCTGTGAAAGTGCTGCACTCAATATGCCAGCAAATCTGGAAAACTCAGTAGTGGCCACAGGACTGGAAAAGGTCAGTTTTCAGTCCAATCCCAAAAGAAAGGCAATGCCAAAGAATACTCAAACTACCACACAATTGCACTCATCTCACATGCTAGTAAAGTAATGCTCAAAATTCTCCAAGCCAGGCTTCAGCAATAT
>NW_011474209.1:0-613 GCF_000754665.1 Bison bison bison
GGGAGCCTGGTGGGCTGCCGTCTATGGGGTCACACAGAGTCGGACACGACTGAAGCGACTTACCAGCAGTAAGCATTTAGTGCTATTGATTTCCCATTCAGCACAGCTTTAGCTGCAGTCTACATATTGTGTTATGTTGCATTTACATTTTTATTCAGTTCTACATATTTTTATTTCTTTTCAGATTTCCAATTTGACCCATTGATTTTTTTGTTAATGTTTTTTCTATTTCCCAAGTATTTAAAGGCTTTGTATTTCTGTTGTTTTCTAGTTTTATTACATTATTGTCAGACTACCTACTCCATATGATTTCAATTCTTTAAAAATTTTTGTGGTTTGTTTTATAGCCAGCCTAAGAGGTGGTCTGTAGTCCCTGTACTCCAGTGTATCTGTTCCTATTCATTTCAATCCCCTCTATGCATTAATTTGATCATTCAGCATAGGTGAAATAGGTGTAAGTCTTCCCACTTCTTCATTTCCAATTTATTTCTGTAGCTATGGAGAAGCCAGAATTTCAAGAGGAACATCATGTTTCTTCTGCTTCTTACTTATTTTTAATTGGAGGATGATTGCTTTACAATATTGTGTTGGTTTCTGTCATATAACAACTCGA
>NW_011474210.1:0-578 GCF_000754665.1 Bison bison bison
GCAGGTCAGGAAGCAACAGTTAGAACTGGACATGGAACAACAGACTGGTTCCAAATAGGAAAAGGAGTACATCAAGGCTGTATATTGTCACCCTGCTTATTTAACTTATATGCAGAGTACATCATGAGAAACGCTCGACTGGAAGAAACACAAGCTGGAATCAAGATTGCAGGGAGAAATCTCAATAACCTCAGATATGCAGATGACAATACCCTTATGGCAGAAAGTGAAGAGGAACTCAAAAGCCTCTTGATGAAAGTGAAAGTGGAGAGTGAAAAAGTTGGCTTAAAGCTCAACATTCAGAAAACGAAGATCATCGTATCCAGTCCCACCACTTCATGGGAAATAGAGGGGGAAACAGTGGAAACAGTGTCAGACTTTATTTTTCTGGGCTCCAAAATCACTACAGATTATGACTGCAGCCATGAAATTATAAGACGCTTACTCCTTGGAAGGAAGGTTATGACCAACCTAGATAGCATATTCAAAAGCAGAGACATTACTTTGCCAACAAAGGTCCGTCTAGTCAAGGCTATGGTTTTTCCTGTGGTCATGTATGGATGTGAGAGTTGGACTGT
>NW_011474211.1:0-528 GCF_000754665.1 Bison bison bison
CTCATGGACTGTAGCCCACCAGGCTCCTCTGTTCATGGGATTTTCCAGGCAAAAGTACTGGAGTGGATGCCATTGCCTTCTCCTAGAAAGATGGTAGGAATTGTGAAATTGCATTTAGAATCAAGCCCCATAACCACCAGAGATGCTCAGAAGGCTCAAACTAAACCTTGTGCACAATACGAGACCCCACAGAGACTGAGCCAGACCTGCCTCGGAGTGTTAGAGGGTCTCCTGCAGAGGTATGGGTCAGCAGTGGCCTGTTGCAGGGGCAGGGTGTCTGGATACAGCAGACCTGGGTATGGCATAAGCCCTCTTGGAGAAGGTCGCCATTATCCCCATTATAGAACTGCAAGAACTTACACAGAACTGGAGAAAAACTCTTGGAGAACACAGAAAAAAACTTGTGCACACCAGGACCCAGGAGAAAGGAGCAGTGACCAACCACAAGAGACCAACCCAGACTTACCCATGAGTGTCCAGGGGTATCTGGTGGAGGTGTGGGTCAGTGGTGGCCTGCTGCAGGGTTAG
>NW_011474212.1:0-731 GCF_000754665.1 Bison bison bison
TTGAAACAAAAATTTTGGAGATTTAGTACAGGCAGGGCGATGGTAGGAGGTCTTATTACTGCGGTAGTAAGAACCCATCCTTTAATTATGGGGTGAAATTTAAAAGGTTTATGTCAGCCACTTTCCTCTCCTCCAACTGTTTGTGCACCCAGATTACAGATAAATTCATGAAAAGTCAATAATATCATAACTTTCACGGAAAAGACCCGACAGGATTTGGGGATTTATTCCTGACCTTTGTAGCTGCTACTTTGCTGTGGCAAGTTTTTTTTTTTCTTTTTCTCTTCCCATTTTCCCTGGTATCACAACCATAAGCAGAAATCAGAATTAGCATGAAAACAGCCTCAAGGGATGTGGATGGTGGGATGGAAGAGAAGAAGGATACAATGGTAAGCACACCAGGCATTGGCATCATAGAGACCTGGGTTTGATTCCCAACTTTATTAATTATGAATGCTCCTATTAAGGCTACTACCAGCTTGGGGAAACCATTGAAACTCTCTGGTCCTCAGTTATCCTATCTGTAAAATAAAGAAAATAATACATATATAACATATCTGGCACATAGTTGGCACTCAACAAATAGCAGTTATTAGTATTGTTTGTTTGTTTTTTGTTTGGTCGCTTCAGTTGGGTCTGGCTCTTTGCAACCCCCTGGACTGTAGCCCACTGGGCTCCTTTGTCCATGGGATGCTCCAGGCAAGAATACTGGAGTGTGTTGCCATTTTCTT
>NW_011474213.1:0-705 GCF_000754665.1 Bison bison bison
CCTTGGAAGAAAAGTTATGACCAACCTAGACAGCATATTAAAAAATAGAGACATTACTTTGCCAACAAAGGTCTGTCTAGTCACAGCTGTGGTTTTTCCAGTGGTCATGTATGGATGTGAGAGTTGGACTATAAGGAAAGCTGAGTGCCAAAGAATTGATGGTTTTGAACTGTGGTGTTAGAGAAGACTCTTGACAGTCCCATGGACTTCAACGAGATCAAACCTGTCCATCTTAAAGGAAATCAGTCCTGAATATTCATTGGAAGAACTGATGTTGAAGCTGAAACTCCAATACTTTGGCCACCTGATGCAAAGAACTGACTCATTGGAAAAGACCCTGATGCTGGGAAAGATTGAAGGTGGGAGGAGAAGGGGATGACAGAGGATGAGATGGTTGGATGGCATCACCGACTCAATGGACATGAGTTTGAGCAACCTCCGGGAGTTGGTGATGGACAGGGACGCCTGATGTGCTGCAATCCTTTGGGTTGCAAAAAGTCGGACATGACTGAGTGACTGAACTGACTGACTGAACTGAATCTATAACAATCTAGTTGAAATTAATACTAACTTAATTTCACTAGTTTATAAAATCTTTTCTTTTATAAAGCTCTGTCCTACCCCTTCATATTGTTTTGGTCATGAGTTATGTATTTATACATTTTGAATTTAGCAACATAGATTTATAGTAATTGCTTTATGTAA
>NW_011474214.1:0-1481 GCF_000754665.1 Bison bison bison
AGTTGGTGATGCCATCCAACCATCTCATCCTCTGTCATCCCCTTCTCCTCCTTCCCTCAATCTTTCACTACATCAGGATATGTTCCATTGAGTCAGCTCTTTGCATCTGGTGGGCAAAGTGTTGGAGCTTCAGCTTCAGCCCATCAGCCCTTTCAATGAATATTCAGGGATGATTTCCTTTAGCATTGAATGATTTGATCTCCTTCTTGTCCAAGGGACTCTTCAGAATCTCCTCCAGCACAGGAAAGCATGAATTTTTGCATACTCAGCCTTCTTTTGGGTCTATCTCTCACATCCATACATGACTACTGGAAAAACCATAGACCTTTGTTGGCCAAGTGCCTTTTAATACACTGTCTATGTTTGTCATAGCTTTCCTTTCAAGGCGCAAGTGTCTTTTAGTTTCATGGCTGTAGTCACCATCCACAGTGATTTTAGAGCCCAAGAAAATAAAATCTGTCACTGTTTCCACTTTTCCCCATCTATCTGCCATGAAGTTGTGGAACTGTATGCCATGATCTAGTTTTTTGAATGTTGAATTTTAAGCCAGTTTTTTCACTCTCCTCTTTCACCCACATCAAATGGCTTTTCTTGTCCTCTTCACTTTCTGCCATAAGGGTGGTATCATCTGCATATCTGTTTTTGGTATTTCTCCTCACAGTCTTAATTCCAGCTTTTGATTCATCTAGCCCGGCATTTTGTGTGATGTACTCTGCATGTAAGATAAGTAAGCAAGGTGACAATATGCAGCCTTGACATACTCCTTTCCCAATTTGGAACCATTCTGTTGTTTCATGTCTGGTTCTAACTGTTGCTTCTTGAACTGCATACAGGTTTCTCAGGAGACAGGTAAGGTGGTCTAGTATTCCAATCTCTTTAAGAATTTTGCAGTTTGTTGTGATCCACGCAGTCAAAAGTTTTAGTGTAGTCAATAAAGCAGAAGTAGATGTTTTTCTGGAATCCTCTTGCTTTCTCTGTGATGTAATGAACGTTGGCAATTTAATCTCTGGTTCCTCTGCTTTTTCTAAATCAAGCGTGTACATCTGTAAGTTCTTGGTTCACATACTGCTGAAGTCTAGATTGGAGAATTCTAGCATGTGAAATGAGTGCAGTTGTACAGTAGTTTGAAATCTTTGGCATTGCCTTTCTTTGGGATTGGAATGAAAACTTACCTTTTCCTGTTCTGTGCCTGATTAGACCAACCTAGATAGCATATTCAAAAGCAGAGACATTACTTTGCCAACAAAGGTCCGTCTAGTCAAGGGTATGGTTTTTCCTGTGGTCATGTATGAATGTGAGAGTTGGACTGCAAAGAAGGCTGAGTGCCGAAAAATTGATGCTTCTGAACTGTGGTGTTGGAGAAGACTCTTGAGAGTCCCTTGGACTGCAAGGAGATCCAACCAGTACATTCTGAAGGAGATCAACCCTGGGATTTCTTTGGAGGGAATGATGCTAAAGCTGAAACTCCATTACTTTGGCCA
>NW_011474215.1:0-718 GCF_000754665.1 Bison bison bison
TTCTATGATAGAAAGGGAGGTCAGAGCCTACCAGTACCTCTAGCAGTCAATAAAAAAAAAAATCCCTTTGATAAACTTCAGTGAAAAGAATATAAAAAAGAATGTGTATATAGATATATCTCAGAATCACTTTGCTGTATAGCAGAAATTAACACAATTAAATCAACTATACTTCAATTTTAAAAAAGGGTGGTAAAGGGAAGGGCTAAGCTAAGGAACACGTGGTAAGGCTTCTAGGTCTTGTCCAGCGCACTGAGATAGTCAGCAAATTGCAGAGCATAGACGGGCTAGGTTTTTGTGACTATAGTCATGTCTATTCCTAAGCTTCCTTAATCAAAGGGGGATGAACTGATGTGTAAATCAGACGGTATTCCTCTCAGGTCTCTTGGACTCAGTTGGCCTGCCCCCATAGTCTATGCTACTTGTCTTCCTTTCCAGCTTTAAAGATTTTATAAACATTTAAATTTAAACATTTTATAGTAACTCTGGTGCTCTTTTTTCCCAGTGAATGAAAAATATCATATATTCAGGGACAGATTTCTTGGATGGAATCTAGGAATTTGGACTTAGGTTTTGTCAGTGAGGAGTCAAAGTGTTAAAGTACTTGCCTCCTACTTTCCCTTCATGGTCTAGTGTTGTTTTGGGATCCACGTTTGCAAACCTTTGTCTGTGTCACCCCTTCCTGTGTAATAAGAAGAGACAGGCTTGTTTTGCTCAA
>NW_011474216.1:0-527 GCF_000754665.1 Bison bison bison
AATGAGACAGAGTTAGCTCTTGTTGAAGTGTATGAGACTTTAAATGATCAGTTAATTAAGATTAATATTACCAAAAGATGAGATTAAATTATTCTTCCCACAAAACATACACCTACAGGGTGCTTGTGACAAAAAGGCCCATTGGTTCCATCTACCAGTGACCCCAAGAAAAATAGTTTTATCTTATCCCAGCTTGGTGGCACAATTAATTATAAAAGGAGGAAAAAAGAAGTGTGGAACTTTTTAGAAAAGAAGTAGCAAATATAGTAATTCCATTCAATAAGGATCAACTGCAAGTCTTTTACAAAATAGTGATGATTGGCAAGTTTCCCTGATAGATTTCAGGGGTCAAATTTTGTTTCATTTGCCCTCAAGCCCCCACAGTAGTTAAAAGTTCAAAAATGTTAGATTGGCAGTTTGAGGGTACCTGTGGAACTTTCCAACCCTATGTAGTTCCTACGCTCCCCTTTACCCTATGGGGGAGGGACGTGCTATCTCAAATAGGAGATACTCAGAGAAGGGTTTTC
>NW_011474217.1:0-847 GCF_000754665.1 Bison bison bison
AACAGTAGACTAACAGAGGCAGAAGATAGGATAAGTGAGGTAGAAGATAGAACGGTAGAATAAAATGAAGCAGAGAGGAAAAAAGAAAAAAGAATTAAAAGAAATGAGGACAACCTCAGGGACCCCTGGGACAAGGTTAAATGCCCCAACATTCAAATCATAGGAGGCCCAGAAGAAGAAGACAAAAAGAAAGACCATGAGAAAATACTTAAAGAGATAACAGTTGAAAACTTACTTAAATGGAGAAAGAAATAGCCACCCAGTCCAAGAAACCCAGAGTGTCCCAAATAGGATAAACCCAAGGCAAAACACCCCAAGACACATATTAATCAAATTAACAAAGATCAAACACAAAGAACAAATATTAAAAGCAGCAAGGGAAAAACAACAAATAACACACAAGGGGATTCACATAAGGACAACAGCTGATCTTTCAATGGAAACTCTTCAGACCAGAAGGGAATGGAAGGACATACTTAAAGTGATGAAAGAGAAAATCCTACAAGCCAGATTACTGAACCCAGCAAGGAACTCATTCAAATGTGAAGGAGAAAACAAAAGCTTTACAGACAAGCAAAAACTCAGAGAATTCAGCACCACCAAACCAGCTCTTCAACAGATGCTAAAGGATCTTCTCTAGACAGGAAACACAGAAAGCGTGTATAAACTCGAATCCAAAACAATAAAGTAAATGTCAATGGGATCATACATATCAATAATTACCTTAAATGTAAATGGGTTGAATGCCCCAACCAAAAGACAAAGACTGGCTGAATGGATACAAAACAGACCCCAGCATATGTTGTCTACAAGAGACCCACCTCAAAACAAGGGACACATACAGACT
>NW_011474218.1:0-578 GCF_000754665.1 Bison bison bison
CCAGATGTTCAAGCTGGATTTAGACAAGGCAGAGGAACCAGAGATCAAATTGCCAACATCTGCTGGATCATAGGAAAAGCAAGAGAGTTCCAGAGAAGCATCTATCTCTGCTTCATTGACTATGCTAAAGCCTTTGACTGTGTGGATTCCAACAAACTGGAAAATTCTAAAAGAGATGGAAAGGGTTCAGGATGGGGAACACATGTATACCTGTGGCGGATCCATTTCGATATTTGGCAAAACTAATACAATATTGTAAAGTTTAAAAAGAAAATAAAATTAGAAAAAATAAAACTTATAGCCTAAAAAAAAAAATAAAATAAAAGAGATGGAAGTACCAGGCCACCTAACCTGCCTCCTGAGAAACATGTATATGGGTCAAGAAGCAGCAGTTAGAACTGGACAACAGACTGTTGCAAAGTTGGGAAAGGAGTACATCAAGGATGTATATTGTCACCCTGCTATTTGACTTATATGCAGAGTACATCATGCAAAATGCCAGGCTGAATGAGGCACAAGCTGGAATCAAGATTGCTGGGAGAAGTATCAACAACCTCATATATGCAGATAACACCACC
>NW_011474219.1:0-542 GCF_000754665.1 Bison bison bison
AGGCAGAGGAACCAAAAATCAAATTGCCAACATCCACTGGATCATGAAAAAGTGAGAGTGTTCCAGAAAAACATCTATTTCTGCTTTATTGACTATGCCAAAGCCTTTGACTGCGTGGAAAACAATAAACTGTGGAAAATTCTGAAAGAGATGGGAATACCAGACCACCTGACCTGCCTCTTGAGAAACCTATATGCAAGTCAGGAAACAACAGTTAGAACTGGACATGGAACAACAGACTGGTTCCAGAGATGAAAAGGAGTACATCAAGGCTGTATACAGTCACCTGATTATTTAATTATATGTAGAGTACATCATGAGAAACGCTGGGCTTGAGGAAGTAGAAGCTGGAATCAAGATTGCTGGGAGAAATATAAATAACTTCAGATATGCAGATGAAACCACCCTTATGGCAGAAAGTGAGGAAAAACTAAAGAGCCTCTTGATGAAAGTGAAAGAGGAGAATGAAAAAGTTGGCTTAAAGCTCAACATTCAGAAAACTAAGATCATGGTATCTGGTCCCATCACTTCATGGCAAATAG
>NW_011474220.1:0-812 GCF_000754665.1 Bison bison bison
GGCCTGCTGAGACTGGGGCCTGGGCATTCAGTGTGTCCGTGAGTGAAACAAGTCTCCCTCAAATCAGCTGTGGTTGCAGCATGAGACTCCTAGGTGATACTACTAGAGGCAGTGTGAAGTAAGTATCTTTTTCAGAATCATCCTGCTGTGGGTCCTGCCATCACCCGGCCTCCTGTTGCTCACTGAGTTTGACATTGCCTGGGCCCTTCATTCCCGCCCCTTAACCTGGGAAGATCTATCATTGAAAGGGTATTCTCTCTGGGATCCCAGTGCACCTGCGTGCTGACTTTGGGATCTTCTGTGAATTTCCACATGCACCACTTGGTGTCTCACAAGCACCACACATGCTGCGCTGGAAGAGGCTTCAAGCTGCCTTGGGAAAATATGAAAGAGCTCTTGGAGAAGGTGAACAGGGAAGAGCTTGTGGAGGGAAGAGCTCGTGGAGCAGGTGAACAGGAAACCACAAGAGCAGGGCATGGTGCCTACCGACTACATCACTGACATTGCAGAGACCACCCACCCTTAGACTGGGGATGCCTCATTCCTCCACGTATGGTAACTCGGCACCTCCTCTCCTGTCACCTTTATCTGTGTGTCTTCCCTGGGCCACACACACAAACACATACACACACTCACAAACACAGCCGACGTAAGCACATGTGTGTATACACACACATGCTTGGCATGGAGACACAAACCAATCACGAACACGGGCTTCTGAAACACCTGTGTTTCCTGATTGCATTTGGTTCCGTGCCGAGCATTTGGTGTATACATGTATGTCGCTTGGTCGGCTAGTGTTTAGTGTGTGT
>NW_011474221.1:0-788 GCF_000754665.1 Bison bison bison
ATACAGATTTCTCAAGAGGGAGGTCAGGTGGTCTGGTATTCCCATCTCTTGAAGAATTTTCCACAGTTTATTGTGATCCACACAGTCAAAGGCTTTGGCATAGTCAATAAAGCAGAAATAGATGTTTTCTGGAACTCTCTGTTTTTTCCATGATCCAGCAGATGTTGGCAATTTGATCCCTGGTTCCTCTGCCTTTTCTAAAACCAGCTTGAACGTCTGGAAGTTCATGGTTCACGTATTGCTGAAGCCTGGCTTGGAGAATTTTGAGCATTACTTTACTAGCATGTGAGATGAGCGGAATTGTGCGGTAGTTTGAGCATTCTTTGGCATTGCCTTTCTTTGGGATTGGAATGAAAACTGACCTTTTCCAGTCCTGTGGCCACTGCTGAGTTCTCCAAATTTGCTGGCATATTGAGTGCAACACTTTCACAGCATCATCTTTCAGGATTTGAAAGAGCTCAACTGGAATTCCATCACCTCCACTAGCTTTGTTCATAATGATGCTTTCTAAGGCCCACTGGACTTCACATTCCAGGATGTCTGGCTCTAGGTCAGTGATCACACCACTGTGATTATCTGGGTCGTGAAGATCTTTTTTGTACAGTTCTTCTGTGTATTCTTGCCACCTCTTCTTAATATCTTCTGCTTCTGTTAGGTCCATACCATTTTCTGTTCCTTTATCGAGCCCATCCTTTGCATGAAACATTCCCTTGATATCTCTAATTTTCTTAAAGAGATATCTAGTCTTTCCCATTCTGTTGTTTCCTCTATTTCTTTGCTATTGATCG
>NW_011474222.1:0-622 GCF_000754665.1 Bison bison bison
TCCAGGCTCCTCCGTCCATGGGATTTTCCAGGCAAGAGTACTGGAGTGGGGTGCCATTGCCTTCTCCGAGGAAGACCCTACATGCCACCAATAAACTAAGCCCATTTGCCACAACTACGAGTCCACATGCCACAACTACTGAAGCCTACGTACCCTAGAGCTTGTGCTGTGCAACAAGAGAAGCCACCACATGGGAAGCCCTCACTCCACACCTAGGGAGTAGCCCCTGCCCACGACAACTAGAGAAAAGCCCATAGAGCAATGAAGACTCAGAGCAGCACAGCCAAAAATTAACAAATAAAAGTATAAAGATTTGCTTATGTTGCTGAGTCTTAATCCTTCCATTTTATGCTTATATTTCTTTCCCTACAGTTCCCTATACACAACTATCTTACTTTCAAGTCCTCTGATTTTGTTCCCTTCCGTATTTGTTGAGGACAAACCAAGAGGAAATAGCTGTAAGCCAGAGAGTAAAATTTTTCAGGTAGTCGTATCAGTTAGACTGAGAATGATGCTATGTAAGTAATATGTTGGACAACAAGCGATGTTTTTGTTCTTTAGCCAGCATGGAGCAGTTGCAGGAAATTAGGCCAGCCTCTCAGCAGCTCAAGTCAGACCTTTA
>NW_011474223.1:0-526 GCF_000754665.1 Bison bison bison
AGACCACCTGACCTGCCTCTTGAGAAACCTATATGCAGTCAGAAGCAACAGTTAGAACTGGACATGGAGCAACAGACTGGTTCCAAATAGGAAAAGGAGTATGTCAAGGCAGTATATTGTCACCCTGCTTTTTTAACTTATATGCAGAGTACATCATGAGAAACGCTGTGCTGGAAGAAGCACAAGCTGAAATCAAGATTGCCGGGAGAAATATCAATAACCTCAGATATGCAGATGACACCATCCTTACGGCAGAAAGTGAAGAGGAACTAAAAAGCCTCTCGATGAAAGTGAAAGAAGAGAGTGAAAAAGTTGGCTTAAAGCTGGCATCTGGTTCCATCACTTCACGGCAGAAAAATGGGGAAACAGTGGAAACAGTGGCTGACTTTATTTTTCTAGGCTCCAAAAAGGAATTGGGGGCAGGAGGAAAAGGGGACGACAGAGGATGAGATGGCAAGATGGCATCACCAACTCGATGGATGTGCGTTTGAGTGAACTCCGGGAGTTGGTGATGGACAGGGAGGCC
>NW_011474224.1:0-588 GCF_000754665.1 Bison bison bison
CCATCTGGTGATGTCCATGTATAGAGTCTTCTCTTATGTTGTTGGAAGAGGGTGTTTGTTACAACCAGTGCATTTTCTTGGCAAAACTCTATTAGTCTTTGCCCTGCTTCATTCCATATTCCAAGGCCAAATTTTACCTGTTACTCAAGATATTTCTTGACTTCCTACTTTTGCATTCCAGTCCCCTATAATGAAAAGGACATCTTTTTTGGATGTTAGTTCTAAAAGGTCTTGTAGGTCTTCATAGAACCATTCAACTTCAGCTTCTTCAGCATTACTGGTTGGGGCATAGACTTGGATTACTGTGATATTGAATTGTTTGCCTTGGAAACGAACAGAGATCATTCCGTCATTTTTGAGATTGCATCCAAGTACTACATTTCGATCTATTTTGTTGACCATGATGGCCACTCCATTTCTTCTGAGGGATTTTTGCCCTCAGTAGTAGATTTAATGGTCATCTGAGTTAAATTCACCCATTCCAGTCCATTTCAGTTCGCTGATTCCTAGAATGTCGACATTCACTCTTACCATCTCTTGTTTGATACTTCCAATTTGCCTTGATTCATGGACCTGACATTCCAGGTT
>NW_011474225.1:0-651 GCF_000754665.1 Bison bison bison
GGAATGAAGCAGGGCAAAGACTAATAGAGTTTTGCCAAGAAAATGCACTGGTTAGTAACAAACACCCTCTTCCAACAACATAAGAGAAGACTCTATACATGGACATCACCAGATGGTCAACACCGAAATCAGATTGATTATATTCTTTGCAGCCAAAGATGGAGAAGCTCTATACAGTCAGCAAAAACAAGACCAGGAGCTGACTGTGGCTCAGACCATGGACTCCTTATGGCCAAATTCAGACTTAAATTGAAGAAAGTAGGGAAAACCACTAGACCATTCAGGTATGACCTAAATCAAATCCCTTATGATTATACAGTGGAAGTGAGAAATAGATTTAAGGGCCTAGATCTGAGGGATAGAGTGCTTGATGAACTATGGACAGAAGTTCATGACATTGTACAGGAGACAGGGATCAAGACCATCCCCATGGAAAAGAAATGCAAAAATTAAATGGCTGTCTGGGAAGGCCTTACAAATAGCTGTGAAAAGAAGCAAAGCGAAAAGCAAAGGAGAAAAGGAAAGATATAAACATCTGAATGCAGAGTTCCAAAGAAGAGCAAAAAGAGATAAGAAAGCCTTCTTCAGCAATCAATGCAAAGAAATAGAGGAAAACAACAGAATGGGGAAGACTAGGGATCTTTCAAGAAA
>NW_011474226.1:0-525 GCF_000754665.1 Bison bison bison
CAAAGGAGAGATGGCCTAGGCGACTATTTATATGCTCATCAGAGGTACCAACAATAATAGTATGAGGATAGCTCAGTAGGAAAATTCGGTGGAGAAAAGAGACTGAGTAGCTTGGTTTACGCGGGAGACCAATCAAACTTCAAGACAAGAAGTTTGCACCACTTACGTAGGCCGCAGGCGCCCTCTCGAATAGCGGAAGGTGCCTCACCCTAGACACCTTGTCGAGTGGGTCTTAGCAGCCCCGGCATAGTTAGGAAGCGTGGTGGGTTCCGAGCTCCAGATGGAGACTTGTCTGGAAGGTACAGGGAAGAATGACAAGGAACTTTATGAATTGGAGCTGTAAGTTAACACTTTGACAGAGAGAGCGAGATGGTGGTGCGGGACAGCCCCCAGTGAAATCAGAGGTGAGAGCACAAAGCAATAAAGTAGGCAGACTCTGGTTTTTTTTCGGGGGAGATGCTCGAGAATACCCGGGTGGATTCCTGAGGCTGTATCCCGCATTTGCATATGCCGGGCCTCCTTTCT
>NW_011474227.1:0-568 GCF_000754665.1 Bison bison bison
GCTGCACTCAATATGCCAGCAAATTTAGCTAAACTCCGCAGTGGCCACGGGACTGGAAAGGTCAGTTTTCATTCCAATCCTAAAGAAGGGTCACGGCAAGGAATGTTCAAACGACTGCACAACTGCACCCATTTCAGATGCTAGCCTGGTCATTCTCAAAATCCATCACGTTAGGATTCAATGATATGTGAACAGACAAGTACCAGATGTACAACGTAGATTCAGAAAAGGCAGAGGAACCAGAGATCCAACTGCCAACATCCATTGTATCGTAGAAAACGCAAAGGAATTCCGGGAAAAAATTCGTTGACTACGCTTCACGACCTAGATAATCATGATGGTGTGATCACTCACCTAGAGCCAGACATCCTGGAATGTGAAGTCAAGTGGGCCTTAGAAAGCATCACTACAAAGAAAACTAGTGGAGTTGATGGAATTCCAGTTGAGCTATTTCAAATCCTAAAAATGATGCGGTGTAAGTGTTGCTTTCAATATGTAAGCAAATTTGGAAATCTCAGCAGTGGCCACAGGACTGGAAAAGGTCAGTTTTCATTCCAATCCCAAAGAA
>NW_011474228.1:0-561 GCF_000754665.1 Bison bison bison
TAAGAAAAAAGTACATAGGAGTGTGGAGTCTGGGATCAATCCATATGAGAGTGATCATCCCCAAGTTACTCCCTAGCGTGACAAGATAGACAAAAAGAATGACAAATAGGGCAATCTGCTAATATGATCTGTGAGGCCCGAGAAAAGAAATTCAGTCACTGCTGTGTGATTCTGATCTTCCACTGGTCATTTGTAACCTATGTAAGAAATAAAAAACACACGTTTTTTTTTTTAATCCAGATCAGATCAGATCAGTCGCTCAGTGGTGTCCGACTCTTTGCGACCCCTATTGAATCGCAGTCATGCCAGGCCTCCCTGTCCATCACCAAACTCTCGGAGTTCACTCAGACTCACGTCCATCGAGTCAGTGATGCCATCCAGCCATCTCATCCTCTGTCATCTCCTTCTCCTCTTGCCCCCAATCCCTCCCAGCATCAGAGTGTTTTCCAATGAGTCAACTCTTCGCATCAGGTGGTCAAACTCTGGAGTTTTCAGGTTTTAGCATCATTCCTTCCAAAGAAATCCCAGGGCTGATTTCCTTCAGAATGGACTGGTTGGATC
>NW_011474229.1:0-591 GCF_000754665.1 Bison bison bison
GTGAAAGAGGAGAGTGAAAAAGTTAGGCCTAAAGCTCAACATTCAGAAAACGAAGATCATGGCATCTGGTCCAGCACTTCACGGGAAATAGATGGGGAAACAGTGGAAACAGTGTCAGACTTTATTTTTCTGGGCTCCAAAATCACTGCAGATGGTGACTGCAGCCATGAAATTAAAAGACACTTACTCTTTGGAAGGAAAGTTATGACCAACTTAGATAGCATATTCAAAAGCAGAGACATTACTTTGCCAACAAAGGTTCATCTAGTCAAGGCTATGGTTTTTCCTGTGGTCATGTATGGATGTGAGAGTTGGACTGTGAAGAAGGCTGAGCGGTGAAGAATGGATGCTTTTGAACTGTGGTGTTGGAGAAGACTCTTGAGAGTCCCCTGGACTGCAAAGAGATCCAACCAGTCCATTCTGAAGGAAATCAGCCCTGGGATTTCTTTGGAAGGAATGATGCTAAACCTGAAACTCCAGTAGTTTGACCACCTGATGCGAAGAGTTGACTCATTGGAAAACACTCTGATGCTGGGAGGGATTGGGGGCAAGAGGAGAAGGAGATGACAGAGGATGAGATGGCTGGATGGC
>NW_011474230.1:0-517 GCF_000754665.1 Bison bison bison
CGCAAAGAATCACACATGACTGAAACAACTAAGCACAGACACGACTGAAGCGAGACTGAAGTGACTTAGCACACACACAACTAGTGTTGCTATTGTGAAAAGAACTACCCAGATTCCGATTTTCAGAAAAAATAGTTAACAATGACATCTTCACATCATAGTTCAGTCTCTGCATTCTGGTCTCTGCCCCAACCATCAGCTTTCATTATGCTGATAAGTGGTTTCCATATTAGAAAAGCTGCAGACATACTTCAGAGGGAACTTGTCAGTAGTGTGTGATGCTAAGAACAAATCTCATTTCTAGAAAATTATTCTTTCTTTGGTTTCCATTATATCATGCTCATGATTTTTGTCTGCACTGTCCTCCTTGGGCTCCTCTGTAGATGTTCCCCAGAGGTCTAGCCTCGGTGTCTTCTTTTGTGTGTCTGTGTGTGTGTGAAAAAGTCTCTTTAAGAAAAAAGTTCAGTTAACAAAAAAATTTAACAAGTTTCACTTAGCAAAATACACCTGAAAGGAA
>NW_011474231.1:0-568 GCF_000754665.1 Bison bison bison
AATTTCATGGCTGCAGTCACCACCTGCAGTGATTTTGGAGCCTAAAAAAATTAGGTCTGACACTGTTTCCACTGTTTCCCCCATCTATTTGCCATGAAGTGATGGAACCAGATGCCATGATCTTCGTTTTCTGAATGTTGAGCTTTAAGCCAACTTTTTTCACTCTCCTCTTTCACTTTCATCAAGAGGCTTTTTAATTCCTCTTCACTTTCTGCCATAAGGGTGGTGTCATCTACATATCTGAGGTTATTGATATTTCTCCCAGCAATCTTGATTCCAGCTTGTGCTTCTTCCAGCCCAGCGTTTCTCATGATGTACTCTGCATATAAGTTAAATAAGCAAGGTGACATACAACCTTGACGTACTCCTTTTCCTATTTGGAGCCAGGCTGTTGTTCCATGTCCAGTTCTAACTGTTGCTTCCTGACCTGCATACAGGTTTCTCAAGAGGCAGGTCAGGTGGTCTGGTATGCCCATCTCTTTCAAAATTTTCCACTAGTTTATTGTGATCCACACAGTCAAAGGCTTTGGTATAGTCAATAAAGCAGAAGTTGATGTTTTTCTGGAAC
>NW_011474232.1:0-758 GCF_000754665.1 Bison bison bison
GGACCTTAGGGCTGAGGCTGGGGCAGACTTGGGGTGAGTTGATGAGGGGACTTCAAGTTGTCCCATCCCTAGGGCACTCACCCTGTTGTAGGTGGTAGAAGGGGAAGTCCGAGGGGCTTGTGGAGAAAGTGGACAGGGCCAGGAGTGCCCCTGGGGGGCTGTTCCACAGGAGCGAGGGGTGAGCAGATGCTCCAGAGACTCGGTCCTGAATAATCTGGGAAAGGAGAGAAGGCTGGGCAGAGGGCGTGGCTAGTGTGGTGGTGGGCGGGGCCTGAGGAAGCGAGGACCCGGTGCAGCCCCACACCTCCCCCTCCAGGAATTGGGGAGGGCAGCATCGGCATCACCAGATGTCTGGGGACAGCAGGGTTCAGAGTCCAGAGTAGGGGTCACTGCCTGATGCTGTCTGCACTCGTGGCAGACACCACGAACAGGCCATGATGTTCTTTCCAGAACCAGAATCCCTCCCAACACAAGCCCCAGGCAACCAGCGCCCATCAGCTGGAGCTGTCGGATGCTTAGCAATCTGTTTGCTACAGATGTCGCTCTAGAGAGGGGGAAACTGGGCCAAGACCGGAGAAGGAGCTCATTCAAGAGCTCGGAGCCAAGTCTCAGATTCTTCCCAGAAGCATCTTCAAAGGCAGCACCAAGGCAGAGGAGGTGTTAGAAGAGAGGGGCATGGCGAGGGGACAGGGATGGGGTGGAGCCAGGCATCCGAGCCCCCCTCGGGTGAGTCCCCCTCACCTCCAGAGTGGTATGGA
>NW_011474233.1:0-582 GCF_000754665.1 Bison bison bison
CTTCCCAACCCAGAGTGAAATATATATATATATATATATATATATAATACAAGGCTAAATTGAACGGTTTTGAATGATAAAAATATATGGCCCAGAGAACCATATTGTTGGTCAGAAATAGGAAGACACAGCTTCTTTACCGTTGAGCCAGCTAATCTTTAGTGAATGGAGTTTGCATATCTGCATTAAAGAAGATCCTTTTGAACATGAATTGTATTCAACAAATAAGCAGAATAATATTGCATCAATTATAGAGCATTAGGGAGCCCTCCTTTTTTTTATTTACTTTCTTATCCCATTGAGTTTTTACAATTCTCTGCTCATGGCCTGGATAATATAAATGTGAATAAAACTTTACTACATTCTTGTGGAAACAAGCAGGGAACGATTAAGTGAATAAACAAGTAAATAACCACATAAACAAATAAATACAGCCGTTTCACATGCAAGAAATTTTTGCTGTTTCAGTTAAGGGCAAAACTTAAGTAAAGGGAGATGTCAATAGTTGTTTAATTTAGTGGTCTTTAGGACAAGCGTAAGACATGATTTTGAAAAAATGCCCAGATTAATATAAAAGCCTAA
>NW_011474234.1:0-301 GCF_000754665.1 Bison bison bison
AGCATCACTACGAACAAAGCTAGTGGAGGTGATGGAATTCCAGTTGAGCTATTTCAAATCCTGAAAGATGACATTGTGAAAGCACTGCACTCAATATGCCAGAAAATTTGGAAAATTCAGCAGTGGCCACAGGACTGGAAAAGGTCAGTTTGCATTCCAATCCCAAAGAAAGGCAATGCCAAAGAATGCTCAAACTACCACACAATTGCACTTATCTCACATGCTAGTCAATTAATGCTCAAAATTCTCCAAGCCAGGCTTCAGCAATACATGAACCGTGAACTTCCAGGTGTTCAAGCTG
>NW_011474234.1:4660-5880 GCF_000754665.1 Bison bison bison
CTCTACTAGCTTTGTTCATAGGGATGCTTTCTAAGGCCCACTTGACTTCACATTCCATGATGTCTGGCTCTAGGTGAGTGATCACACCATTGTGATTACCTGGGTTGTGAAGATCTTTTTTGTTATGTTTTCTGTGTATTCTTGCCACCTTTTCTTAATACCTTCTGCTTCTGTTAGGTCCCTACAATTTCTGTCCTTGATTGAGCCCATCTTTGCATGAAATGTCGTTTCCGACTCTGTGCAGCCCCATAGATGGCAGCCCAACAGGCTCCCCCATCCCTGGGATTCTCCAGGCAAGAACACTGGAGTGGGTTGCCATTTCCTTTTCCAATTCATGAAAGTAAAAAGTGAAAGTGAAGTTGCTCAGTCGTGCCCGACTGTTTGCGACCACATGGACTGAAACCTTCCAGGCTGCTCCGTCCATGGGATTTTCCAGGCAAGAGTACTGGAGTGGGGTGCAATTGCCTTCTCTGGAAATGTTCCCTTGGTATCTTTAATTTTCTTGAAGAGCTCTCTAGTCTTTCCCATTCTATGTTTTCCTCTAATTCTTTGCATTGATCACTGAGTAAGGCTTTCTTATCTCTCCTTGCTATTCTTTGAAACGCTGCATTCAAATGGGTGTATCCTTCCTTTTCTCCTTTGCTTTTTTTCTTAATTTTATTTTGTTTTTAAACTTTACATAATTGTATTAGTTTTGCCAAATATAAAAATGAATCCACCACAGGTATACATGTGTTCCCCATCCTGAACCCTCCTCCCTCCTCCCTCCCCATACCACCCCTCTGGGTCGTCCCAGTGCACTAGCCCCAAGCACCCAGCATCGTGCATTGAACCTGGACTGGCATCTCGTTTCATACATGATATTTTACATGTTTCAATGCCATTCTACCAAATCTTCCCACCCTCTCCCTCTCCCAGAGTCCATAAGACTGTTCTATACATCAGTGTCTCTTTTGCTGTTTCGTATACAGGGTTATTGTTACCATCTTTCTAAATTCCATATATATGCGTTAGTATACTGTATTGGTGTTTTTCTTTCTGGCTTACTTCACTCTGTATAATAGGCTCCAGTTTCATCCACCTCATGAGAACTGATTCAAATGTTTTCTTTTTAATGGCTGAGTAATACTCCATTGGGTATATGTACCATGGCTTTCTTATCCATTCATCTGCTGATGGACATCTAGGTTGCTTCCATGTCCTGGCCATTATAAAACAGT
>NW_011474235.1:0-574 GCF_000754665.1 Bison bison bison
AGTGGACACCCTTGTCTTGTTCCTGATCTTAGGGGGAATGTTTTCAGTTTTTCACCATTGAGAATAATGTTTGCTGTAGGCTTATCATATATGGCATATACTATGCTGAGGTAGGTTCCTTCCATGCCCATTTTTTGAAGAGTTTTAATCATAAATGGGCGCTGAATTTTGTCAAAGGTTTTTTATGCATCTATTGAGATGATCATATGGTTTTTATCTTTTAATATGGTGTATCACATTGTTTGATTTGCATATATTGAAGAATCCTTGCATCCCTCAAATAAACCCAACTTGATCATGGTGTATGAGCTTTTTGATGTGTTGCTGAATTCTGTTTGCTAAAATTTTGTTAAGGATTTTTGCATCTATGTTCATCAATGATATTGGCCTGTAGTTTTCTTTTTTTGTGTTGTCTTTGTCTGGTTTTGGTAGCAGGGTGATGGTGGCCTCCTAGAATGAATTTGGAAGTGTTCCTTCCTCTGTAATTTTTTGAGAGTTTTAGAAGGATAGGCATTAGCTGTTCTCTAAATGTTTGATAGAATTCTCCTGTGAAGCCATCTGGTCCTGGGCTTTT
>NW_011474236.1:0-653 GCF_000754665.1 Bison bison bison
GGATGAGATGGTTGGATGGCATCACTGATTCAATGGACATGAGTTTGAGCAAATTTCAAGAGGTAGAAAAGGACAGGGAAGCCTGGTGTGCTGCAGTCCATGAGGTCCCAAATAGTCGGACATAGCAACTGAATAATAACAACAACAACCATACTGTTTTGATTAATATAGCTATGTAGTATAGTCTGAGGTCAGGGAGCATGATTCCTCCAGCTTTGGTCTTCTTTCTCAAGATTTTTTGGCTCTTTGAGGTCTTTTGTGTTTCCATACAAATTTTAGAATTATTTGTTCTAGTTCTGTGGGAAATGCCCTTGATATTTTGATAGAGATTGCACTGAATCTGTATATTGCCTTGGGTAGTAAAGTCATTTTAACAATATTGATTTTTCTAATCCAAGAACATGGTATATCTTTCCATCTGTTTTGTCTCTTCTGTTTCTTTCACCAGTGTCTTATAGTTTTGGAGTACAAGTCTTTAATTTTATTAGTTAGATTTGTTCCTAGGTATGTTACTGTTTTTGATGAGACTGTAAATGTGATTGTTTTCTTAATTTCTCTTTCTGGTAGCAGTTTTCTTTTAAACTACTCAAGTAAAATCCTGGGGGTATGGGTAGTTGGATAAGAAATCAGAAAAAGGAATTGGTCATTATTGG
>NW_011474237.1:0-555 GCF_000754665.1 Bison bison bison
TCTGGTTCCTCTGCCTTTTCTAAAACCAGCTTGAACATCAGGAAGTTCACGGTTCACATATTGGTGAAGCCTGGCTTGGAGAATTTTGAGCATTACTTTACTAGCGTGTGAGATGAGTGTAGTTGTTTGGTAGTTTGAGCATTCTTTGGCATTGCCTTTCTTTGGGATTGGAATGAAAACTGACCTTTTCCAGTCCTGTGGCCACTGCTGAGTTTTCCAAATTTGCTGGCATATTGAGTGCAGCACTTTCACAGCATCATCTTTCAGGATTTGAAATAGCTCCACTGGAATTCCATCACCTCTACTAGCTTTGTTTGTAGTGATGCTTTCTAAGGTTCACTTGACTTCACATTCCAGGATGTCTGACTCTAGGTCAGTGATCACACTATCGTGATTATCTTGGTCATGAAGGTCTTTTTTGTACAGTTCTTCTGTGTATTTTTGCCATCTCTTCTTAATATCTTCTGCTTCTGTTAGGTCCATACCATTTCTGTCCTTTATTGAGCCCATCTTTGCATGAAATGTTCCTTTGGTATCTCTGATTTTTCTTGTAAG
>NW_011474238.1:0-582 GCF_000754665.1 Bison bison bison
ATACAGTGGAAGTGAGAAATAGATTTAAGAGCCTAGATCTGATAGATAGAGTGCCTGATGAACTATGGATGAGGTTCGTGACATTGTACAGGAGACAGGGATCAAGACCATTCCCATAGAAAAAAAAAGCAAAAAAAGCAAAATGGCTGTCTGAGGAGGCCTTACAAATAGCTGTGAAAAGAAGAGAAGCGAAAAGCAAAGGAGAATGGAAAGATATAAACATCTGAATGCAGAGTTCCAAAGAATAGCAAGAGATAAGAAAGCCTTCTTCAGCGATAAATGCAAACAAATAGAGGAAAACAACATAATGGTAAAGACTAGGGATCTCTTCAAGAAAATCAGAGATACCAAAGGAACATTTCATGCAAAGATGGGCTCAATAAAGGACAGAAATGGTATGGACCTAACAGAAGCAGAAGATATTAAGAAGAGATGGCAAAAATACACAGAAGAACTGTACAAAAAAGACCTTCATGACCAAGATAATCACGATAGTGTGATCACTGACCTAGAGTCAGACATCCTGGAATGTGAAGTCAAGTGAACCTTAGAAAGCATCACTACAAACAAAGCTAGTAGAGG
>NW_011474239.1:0-616 GCF_000754665.1 Bison bison bison
TAAAGAAACACCTGGAGTAACAGGCAAGTTTGGCCTTGGAATATGGAATGAAGCAGGGCAAAGACTAATAGAGTTTTGCCAAGAAAATGCACTGGTCATAACAAACACCCTCTTCCAACAACACAAGAGAAGATTCTACACATGGACATCACCAGATGGTCAACACCGAAATCAGATTGATTATATTCTTTGCAGCCAAAGATGGAACAGTCAGCAAAAACAAGACCGGGAGCTGACTGTGGCTCAGATCATGAACTCCTTATTGCCAAATTCAGACTTAAATTGAAGAAAGTAGGGAAAACCACTAGACCATTCAGGTATGACCTAAATCAAATCCCTTATGATTATACAGTGGAAGTGAGAAATAGATTTAAGGGACTAGATCTGATAGATAGAGTGCTTGATGAACTATGGATGGAGGTTCATGACATTGTACAGGAGACAGGAATCAAGACCATCACCTTGGAAAAGAAATGCAAAAAAAGCAAAAATGGCTGTCTGGGGAGGCCATACAATAGCTGTGAAAGAAGAGAAGCAAAAAGCAAAGGAAAAGGAAAAATATAAAGCATCTGAATGCAGAGTTCCAAAGAATAGCAAGGAGAGATAAGAAAGCCTT
>NW_011474240.1:0-524 GCF_000754665.1 Bison bison bison
GAACTGAGGCTAGTATCAGAGACTTCTGGGACAATATCAAACACAACAACACTCAAATTACAGAGGTCCCTTAGAAGAAGAGTGCCAGGCTGCGACAGCACAGGAACAGCCAGGAGGAGCTAGCCCACGGCCGAGGCCAGGGGCCATGGCTGGGAGGAGCAATCCCCACCTCCAAGGAGTGGTGGCTGCGTGGGCTCAGGAGGGCCTAGAGGAGCTATCCCACGTTTAAGGTCAGAAGGGATGGCTGTGAGGAATTGCCCCTCGTCCAAGGTAAAGAGCAGTGGCTGCACTTTGCTGGAGCAGCTGTAAAGAGATACTCCACATCCAAGGTAAGAGAAACCCAAGCAAGAGAGTAGGTGTTGCAAGAGAGCATCAGAGGGCAGACACACTGAAACCATACTCACAGAAAATTAGTCAATCTAATCACACTAGGACCACAGCCTTGTCTAACTCAATGAAACTAAGCCATGACCTGTGGGGCAACCCAGATGGGCGGGTCATGGTGGAGAGATCTGACAGAATGT
>NW_011474241.1:0-591 GCF_000754665.1 Bison bison bison
ATTGCCTCCTGAGGTCCCTGTTCGGTCGCCCCCTGCCGCGGACCAGCCCCAACTGATGAGGGTATTCGAAGAAGAGATGGCCTAGGCGACTATTTATATGCTAATCAGAGATGTCAAGAATAATAGTATGAGGATAGCTCTGTAGGAAAATTCGGTGGAGAAAAGAGACTGAGTAGCTTGGTTTACGCGGAAGACCAATCAAATTTCAAGACAAGATTTTGCACCACTTACGTAGGCCGCAGGCGCCCTCTCAAATAGCGACAGGTGCCTCACCTTAGACACCTTCTCGAGTGGGTCTTAGCAGCCCAGGCATAATTAGGAAGCGTGGTGCGTTCCGCGCTGCAGATGGAGACTCAGCTGGAAGTTAAAGGGAAGAATGACAAGGAACTTTATGAAATGGAGCTGTAAGTTAACTCTTTGACAGAGAGAGCGAGATGATGGTGGGGGACAGCCCCCAGTGAAATCAGAGGTGAGAGCACAAAGCAATGCAGTAGGCAGACTCTGGTTTTTTGGGTGGGGGGAGATGCTCGGGAATATCCGGGGGGACACCTGAGGCTCGATCCCGCATTTGCGTACGGCGAGCCTCCTTCC
>NW_011474242.1:0-595 GCF_000754665.1 Bison bison bison
AGTGCCATGATAGCCACGTGATCAGTGCATGCTCAGTCACGTGATCTGGACTTGATCAGCCACGTGATCAGTGCCTGCAGAGTCACGTGATCAGGGCCTGCTGAGCTGCGTGATTCCTGCCGGACTCATCTGCTTGGCAATTGCCAGCTGAGCTGTGTGATTCCTGCCTGGTCACCTGCTTGATTATTGCCAGTTGAGCAGCATGATTCGTCACTGCTCAGCTCCATGCTTATAGCCTGCTGATTGCGTGGTTCGTGTCTGCTCAGCTCTTTGAGTATTGCCTCCTGAGGTCCCTGTTCGGTCGCCACCTGCCGGGGACCAGCCCCAACTGATCCAGAGTGTTCCAAGGAGAGATGGCCTAGGCGACTATTTATATGCTAATCAGAGATGTCAAGAATAATAGTAGGAGGAGAGCTCAGTAGGAAAATTCGGTGGAGAAAAGAGACTGAGTAGCTTGGTTTACGCGGAAGACCAACCAAACTTCAAGACAAGAAGTTTGCACCACTTACGTAGGCCGCAGGCGCCCTCTCGAATAGCGAAAGGTGCCTCACCCTAGACACCTTCTCGAGTGGGTCTTAGCAGCCCAGGCATAATT
>NW_011474243.1:0-519 GCF_000754665.1 Bison bison bison
TTGGCAATTTGATCTCTGGTCCTTTGCCTTTCTAAACCAGCTTGAACATCAGGAAGTTCACGGTTCACATATTGCTGAATCCTGGCTTGGAGAATTTTGAGCATTACTTTACTAGCGTGTGAGATGAGTGCTAATTGTGCGGTTGTTTGAGCATTCTTTGGCATTGCCTTTCTTTGGGATAGGAATGAAACTGACCTTTTCCAGTCCTGTGGCCACTGCTGAGTTTTCCAAATTTGCTGGCATATTGAGTGCAGCACTTTCACAGCATCATCTTTCAGGATTTGAAATAGCTCAACTGGAATTCCATCACTTCCACTAGCTTTGTTTGTAGTAATGCTTTCTAAAGCCCACTAGACTTCACATTCCAGGATGTCTGGCTCTAGGTCAGTGATCACACCATCGTGATTATCTTGGGCATGAAGATATTTTTTGTACAGTTCTTCTGTGTATTCTTGCCACCTTTTCTTAATATCTTCTGCTTCTGTTAGGTCCATACCGTTTCTGTCCTTTATCAAGCCC
>NW_011474244.1:0-561 GCF_000754665.1 Bison bison bison
AAAGACTAGAGATCTCTTCAAGAAAATTAGAGATACCAAGGGAACATTTCATGCAAAGATGGGCTCGATAAAGGACAGAAATGGTATAGACCTGACAGAAGCAGAAGATAGTAAGAAGAGGTGGCAAGGATACACAGAAGAACTGTACAAAAAAAGATCTTCATGACCCAGATAATCACGATGGTGTGATCACTCACCTAGAGCCAGACATCCTGGAATGTGAAGTCAAGTGGGCCTTAGAAAACATCACTACAAACAAAGCAGGTGGAGGTGATGGGATTCCAGTTGAGCTATTCGAAATCCTGAAAGATGATGCTGTGAAAGTGCTGCACTCAATATGCCAGCAAATTTGGAAAACTCAGCAGTGGCCACAGGACTGGAAAAGGTCAGTTTTCATTCCAATCCCAAAGAAGGCAATGCCAAAGAATGCTCAAAGTACCACACAATTGCATTCATCTCACACTAGCTAATAAAGTAATGCTCAAAATTCTCCAAGCCAGGCTTCAGTAATACATGAACCGTGAACTTCCTGATGTTCAAGCTGGTTTTAGAAAAGGCAGA
>NW_011474245.1:0-558 GCF_000754665.1 Bison bison bison
TCTCTGTGTCTCAGTTTCCTTATATGTAAAATAGGGATAATAATATCACCTTCCTTTTAGGACTGTTGTAAGAATTATGTGAATTAGTACATGTAAAGCACTTAGAACAGTGCTTAGTATATAATGGTCACTTGATGAATGTTAACCATTATTATTTCTTCCCCCAGGTTACTACCATTAAGTACTATGGAGAAAGCAGTAAGCTTTCATTTTTCCTATATCCTGTTGGTTTTCAAGGAAATATTTTGCTTAACATGATAATAATTGATGAACTCAGAATCCTTACCCAGCAATTTTTCTTTGAAGTGAGAATCTTTAATCAAGAAGAGCCTGAAGATTTGCAGGGAGGAGTTGTCAGATAGAGAAAAAAGTTAAGTTTGTTCTTGCTGATGGTTGACATTGATATATATTGTCAGAAAAACATATACAGTGAAAGTAAAACTGACAATCCAGTGAATAGCTACTAAGATAAAAAGGAAAGAGAAGCATTGGGAAAGAAATGGGATGAGATGTCAGTAGTCCACTCTTGTTAAGTATCTTTCTATTACAAACAGAAAA
>NW_011474246.1:0-529 GCF_000754665.1 Bison bison bison
ATTATTTTTCTCCCATTCTGAAGGCTGTCTTTTCACCTTGCTAATAGTTTCCTTTGATGTGCTAGAAGCTTTTAAGTTTAATTAGGTCCCATTTGTTTATTTTGCTTTTATTTCCAATATTCTGGGAGGTGGGTCATAGAGGATCCTGCTGTGATGTATGTCAGAGAGTGTTTTGCCTATGTTCTCCTCTAGGAGTTTTATAGTTTCTGGTCTTATGTTGAGATCTTTAATCCATTTTGAGTTTATTTTTGTATATGGTGTTAGAAAGTGTTCTAGTTTCATTCTTTTACAAGTGGTTGACCAGATTTCCCAGCACCACTTGTTAAAGAGATTGTCTTTAATCCACTGTATATTCTTGCCTCCTTTGTCAAAGATAAGGTGTCCATATGTGCGTGGATTTATCTCTGACCTATATATAGAAAACTATAAAACACTGGTGAAAGAAATCAAAGAGGACACTAATAGATGGAGAAATATACCATGTTCATGGATTGGAAGAATCAATATAGTGAAAATGAGTATACTACCC
>NW_011474247.1:0-656 GCF_000754665.1 Bison bison bison
TTTCATGCAAAGACGGGCTCAATAAAGGACAGAAATGGTATGGACCTAACAGAAGCAGAAGATTTTAAGAAAAGGTGGCAAGACTACACAGAAGAACTATACAAAAAAGATCTTCACAACCCAGATAATCACGATGGTGTGATCACTCACCTAGAGCCAGACATCCTGGAATGTGAAGTCAAGTGGGCCTTAGAAAGAATCACTACGAACAAAGCTAGTGGAGGTGATGGAATTCCAGTTGAGCTATTTCAAATCCTGAAAGATGATGCTGTGAAAGTGCTGCAGTCAATATGTCAGCACATTTGGAAAACTCAGCAGTGGCCACAGGACTGGAACAGGTCAGTTCCAACAGGTCCGTTGGATCATAGGAAAAGCAAGAGAATCCCAGAAAAAACATCTACTTCTGCTTTATTAACTATGCCAAAGCCTTTGACTGTGTGGATAACAATAAACTATGTAAAATTCTGAAAGAGATGGGAATACCAGACCACTTGACCTGCCTCTTGAGAGACCTATGTGCAGGTCAGGAAGCAACAGTTAGAACTGGACATGGAACAACAGACTGGTTCCAAATAGGAAAAGGAGTACGTCAAGCCTGTGTATTGTCACCCTGCTTATTTAACTTATATGCAGAGTACATCATGAGAAATTCTGGC
>NW_011474248.1:0-950 GCF_000754665.1 Bison bison bison
TAGGTGATTATTTAAAGTCTAGGAAGAACCCATTTAGCTTTGGAAAGTATTTTAATCAAGTACTAGATTTGTTAATTAGTAAAAAAATGAACATGAGCAGTGCAGGGTTCTTTCCTTTCTTAATATTTAAATCAAAATGATGCACACTAGCAAAGCTTTTTTCATAATGTGATTTATGAATGCTGAAAAAATAACTTTAGTTAAAAAAAGCTCTATATAGGATAACGGTATCCTGTTATTTTCACAAGTGTTAGTCAGACATGGAAATCCTCCAAAGATAGTTTAATAATTTGTAGCACTGCTCTTATGTACTCTCTTAAATAGAAATACTTGCCCCATGTCTCCTTCCCCATGAAAAGATGAAGTATGTACTTTAAAGCCTGTATAAAATGTGTGTGAGTGGAGAAGGGAGGACATAATATTAGATTATACAGTACTATGACTGCATTGCCTAATGGATTTTTAATTTTTCCCCCTAAATCTACCGCTTTCTTTCAAAAGATGAATTTCTCAGAGTTTCAGCTGGTACCTTCACTAAATAAATCATTTCAGATTTTAACCAATTTTACTAGTTATTTAACTGAATAGATTGTTGGACAAGACATTCTTTCACATGTTATTTTGAAATTTTTGCAACTAGTCTTCTTTATTTATTTTTTTATATTCATTTTTAATTTAATTTTTTTAACTTTACAATATTGTATTGGTTTTGCCATATATATAAGCATTTATAGGGAAGAGTTAAAGCAAACATTTCAACCTTAATCAAGAAATTACCTTTCAAAATCTTTCCTTGCACTTTTAAAATTCATTGAGTTTTTTTGAATTTATGGTGGCACAGCTAGATTCCAAAAACTGCAAAAATAGTTAAATAAAGTTGGAGATTTTGTAAACAAGTGAAGTTATTATTCATTCTGAACCACACTACAAATGTGGGAGGACATGTCAAA
>NW_011474249.1:0-679 GCF_000754665.1 Bison bison bison
TCTTTTTTTAATATAAATTTATTTATTTTAATTGGAGGCTAATTACTTTACAATATTGTATTGGTTTCGCCATACATCAACATGAATCCACCACGGAAATGGTACTATTATGCCAAAATGGCCGTTCTTTGGTTTGTAGTCCTTGAAGGAATTATGTTCCATGGCAACATGCTCAACAGTCCTGCAGATATGTGTGAAGCACCTTAAAGACATGCCCTGCTTTCTATTTTTGAGAATACCCGAGTTTTCAATACAAAAAAATACACTTGTTCAAAGGATTCACCTCCTCCCAGTATACTAAGACTTCAAAGATCTGCTGTTACTTTGGATTATTATTGGGAGTTTTTTGTTTTTTAACTAATTATAATGTTAAAAAGAGGGCCAGTACAAAATGATTCAGCCATAAAATGTAAAAGATTGTCTTAATATATCCATTAGGAAACTAAGATGTTAAAATTATATGTAGCTCAATCAGTAGATTCATGTAAAGTGATAGCTCATAATTCATGATACAAAGTGATATATCATCTGATATGTAGTGTTATAGATTTTAAAAATATGTAAATAATGTGAAAACATATAAAATATTCAAGCCTATTAATAATAGCAGCCATGCTTTGATTTGTTGCAATTAGAAATATTTAAAACATTTTGAACTGATTTATTACCAGAGATTCTC
>NW_011474249.1:4710-5299 GCF_000754665.1 Bison bison bison
CCTTTTGAAATAAGGGCACTGGAGCTTTCACTTGAACACTGTGGTGATATAAAATTCCTGCTTCTGAGTCATTGAGCTGGTGCTAGAAGAAGAGGAGCATCTGTGAGCACGGGCTGTCAGATGGCCTTCTGAGCCCTAAAGTGTTGAGGCTACAGCTGCTGGGTTAAGAAGCAGTTGGAAGCACTTTGTCACTCCTTCTTGTACAACCAAAGGAGACCCACTAAAGGATCTTTACTTTCTTTGGACGTATAATCCGTGTTGATTAACAGGAATTATGGGGTGGGTCTGTCATGGGAGTGTCAGGACAGGCCCTGTTAAGCAATAAATTTTGGTAAGAATAGTATTGTTCAGATAGTAACAGGGACAGGGACCTCACGTCATCTGTTTTGCTTAATCCCCCACAAAAGAGCACATTCTGTAGGTATTTTTGGAGGCAAACATTTTAAGTTGCAGCTTCTCCTTGTTAGGGAATCAACTGGATCATATGTATTATATTTAATTTTGAAAAAATTATCAGC
Source organism: Bison bison bison (assembly GCF_000754665.1). Classification (NCBI taxonomy): domain Eukaryota; kingdom Metazoa; phylum Chordata; class Mammalia; order Artiodactyla; family Bovidae; genus Bison; species Bison bison. Next base: position 5,229 of record NW_011474249.1, read on the forward strand.
CTCTCTAGAAATGCTAGGTGATTATTTAAAGTCTAGGAAGAACCCATTTAGCTTTGGAAAGTATTTTAATC
>NW_011474250.1:0-761 GCF_000754665.1 Bison bison bison
TGGACCTAACAGAAGCAGAAGATATTAAGAAGAGATGGCAAGAATACACAGAACAACTGTACAAAAAAGATCTTCATGACCCAGATGATCACGATGGTGTGATCACTGACCTGTATCCAGACATTCTGGAATGTGAAGTCAAGTGGGGCTTAGAAAGCATCACTACGAACAAAACTAGTGGAGGTGATGGAATTCCAGTTGAGCTATTCCAAATCCTAAAAGATGATGCTGTGAAAGAGATGCACTCAATATGCCAGCAAATTTGGAAAAGTCAGCAGTGGCCACAGGACTGGAAAATGTCAGTTTTCATTCCAATCCCAAAGAAAGGCAATGCCAAAGAATGCTCAAACTACCGCACAATTGCACTCATCTCACACGCTAGTAAAGTAATGCTCAAAATTCTCCAAGCCAGGCTTCAGCAATATGTGAACTGTGAACTTCTGGATGTGCAAGCTGGTTTTAGAAAAGGCAGAGGAACCAGAGATCAAATTGCCAACATCCTCTGGATCATGGAAAAAGCAAGAGCGTTCCAGAAAACATCTATTTCTGCTTTATTGACTATGCCAAGGCCTTTGACTGTGTGGATCACAATAAACTGTGGAAAATTCTGAAAGAGATGGGAATACCAGACCACCTGACCTGCCTCTTGAGAAATTTGTATGCACGTCAGGAAGCAACAGTTAGAACTGGACATGGAACAACAGACTGGTTCCAAAATGGAAAAGGAGTACGTCAAGGCTGTATATTGTCACCCTGCTTAT
>NW_011474251.1:0-912 GCF_000754665.1 Bison bison bison
AAAAAAAAAAAAAAGAACGGAGACGAAGGAATCAATCTTCCTGACTTCAGATTATACTACAAAGCTACAGTCATCAAGACAGTATGGTACTGACACAAAAACAGAAATATAGATCAATGGAACAAAATAGAAAGCCCAGAAATAAACCCATGCACCTATGGGTACCTTATTTTCGACAAAGGAGGCAAGGATATGCAATGGGGCAAAGGCAGCCTCTTGAAAAATGGTACTGGGAAAACTGGACAGCTATACCTAAAAGAATGAAATTAGAACACTTCTTAACATGATACACAAAGATAAACTCAAAATGAATTAAAGACCTAAATATAAGACCAGAAACCATAAAATTCTTAGAGGAAAACATGGGCAAAACACTCAATGACATAAATCAAAGCAAAAGCCTCTATGACCCACCTCCTAGAGTAATGGATATAAAAACAAAAGTAAGCAAGTGGGAACTAATTAAACTTAAAATTTTTGCACAGCAATGGAAACTAAGCAAGGTGAAAAGTCAACCCTCAGAATGGGAGAAAACATTAGCAAATGAAGCAACTGACAAAGGATTAAGATCAAAATATACAGCAGCTCATACAACTCAATTCCAGAAAAAACAAACAACCCAATAAAAAAGTGGGGAAAAGGCCTAAACAGGCATTTCTTCAAAGAAGACATACAGATGGCTAACATGAAAAGATGCTCAAGATCACTCATTATTAGAGAAATGCAAATCAAAACCAAAATGAGATATCACCTCACAACGGTGGAAATGACCATCAAAATGTCTACAAACAATAAATGTTGGAGAGGATGTGGGGAAAAGGGAACACTTTTGCACTGTTGGTGGGAATGTAAATTGATACCGCCACTATGGAAGATGGTATGGATATTTCTTAAAAAAAAAAAAAAAAAATA
>NW_011474252.1:0-682 GCF_000754665.1 Bison bison bison
GTGCCACCGCTCCCCGACCAACACGTGGGGACCAGGGTCCCAAGGTGTCGCGCCGGGGGCGGAGGGAGCTGTGAGGGCGGCGACCGCGCCGCCATTACCGCGGCTGCTAACGGGTCAAGTTCCCTCTAGGAAACTCCACCTCCTCTTCCCCATCCTGGCGATCCCGAAGCCCCGAGCCGCGCATGCGCCAGCTTTTTCCCGCCTTGGCGCGCGGGGTCTCGCGCTCGCGGGCCCTGGCTGGGTTCCCACGGGCCGCGCGCCTGGCGCGAGCGTTGGAAGCGCACGCGTCCTGGGCCGGAGGAGTTAGTCCGGTCCGGCCTGCACCGCACCCTTGAGTGCCCTGGTCAGTATTCAATCCACCACGCCACGACTTCCCATCAATCTAAAACCCTACCCGCCGCTACTTTGCGCCTAGCTTACACCCCACTTCTTAAAGCCTTTCTTGACAAGCTCCTAGCCCCAAATGATCCCTAACTGTGAATTCCTCCGCCTTCAAGACCCTTGCCAACTCGTTTGTCACGTTTCATTGACCGCCCTGGAGTGTCAGTTACAGGGCTAATCCCTCCAGCGCTGTTGTAAGCTCCTTGAGGATCAAGGAATAAGTTTTACACTTAAATGTTTTCTTCACACCCTTTAGCAAAACTGCTTTACGTACAGCTGACAACCAGCTGACTGATGTCTA
>NW_011474253.1:0-515 GCF_000754665.1 Bison bison bison
CCAGAAGGAAAAACATAAATACAGTATACTAACGCATATATATGGAATTTAGAAAGATGGTAACAATAACCCGGTGTATGAGACAGCAAAAGAGTCACTGATGTATAGAACAGTCTTATGGACTCTGTGGGAGAGGGAGAGGGTGGGAAGATTTGGGAGAATGGCAATGAAACATGTAAAATATCATGTAGGAAACGAGTTGCCAGTCCAGGTTCGATGCACGGTGCTGGATGCTTGGGTCTGGTGCACTGGGACGGCCCAGAGGGATGGTATGGGGAGGGAGGAGGGAGGAGGGTTCGGGATGGGGAACAGATGTATACCTGTGGCGGATTCATTTTGATATTTGGCAAAACTAATACAATTATGTAAAGTTTAAAAATAAAATTAGAAAAAAAAAAAAAAAAGAAAGCTCAGCATAGAAGAATTGATGCTTTTGAACTGTGGTGTTGGAGAAGACTCTTGAGAGTCCCTTGGACTGCAAGGAGATCAAACCAGTCCATACTAAAGGAGATCAG
>NW_011474254.1:0-775 GCF_000754665.1 Bison bison bison
TGCCCTCTGAAGTTTGGTCCAGTGGTTTGTCTAAGCTTCCTACAGGTGAGATTTGCATTGAGTTTTTTTCTTTTTTTCCCTCTGATGGTGAGGGCTGAGTGAGGTGGTTATTCTGTCTGCTGATGATTAGGTTTGTATTTTTGTCTTGTTTGTTGTTTGAATGAGGCTTCCTGCAGAGGGTGCTACTGGTCATTGTGTGATACTGGGTCTTATATTCAAGTGGTTTCCTTTGTGTGAGTTCTCACAATTTGACACTCCCTAGGTTTAGTTCTCTGGTAGTGTAGGGTCTTGGAGTCAGTGCTTACACTCCAAAGACTCAGGGCTTGATCTCGTACCTTTGATTTTAAGCATGATGCTGCATCACATTGGGGTTGAAGGCACTGAGGAGAAAAGCAATAAGAAAAGATATACTTGTCTTTTCTCCTTGACACCAGTTCATTTGCTAAGATCCAGGTTGAGGAAGAGGCAGTTCCCACTGTTAGTCACAGAACCTCTCACCTTCCCACCAAACTGCACCTGTCTCTTCTGGGGCAGAGCTGGAAGAAGAGGGAAGCAGTGCTTCCTGCAAGCAGCAGGCTCTCAGGAGAAGACTTCAGTTTAGTTCAATTCAGTCTGTCAGTCGTATCCAACCCTTTGCGACCCCGTGAATCACAGCAGGCCAGGCCTCCCTGTCCATCACCAAGTCCCGAGCTCACTCACACTCACCTCCATCAAGTCGGTGATGCCATTCAGCCATCTCATCCTCTGTCGTCCCCTTTTCCTCCTGCCCCCAATC
>NW_011474254.1:3621-4587 GCF_000754665.1 Bison bison bison
GGTTCTTCATTTCTTCCTTTTCTAGTTGCTTTAGGTGTAGAGTTAGGTTATTTATTTGACTTTTTTCTTGTTTCTTGAGGTGTGCCTGTATTGCTATGAACTTTCCCCTTCGGACTGCTTTTACCGTGTCCCACAGGTTTTGGGTTATTGTGTTTTCATTTTCATTCGTTTCTATGCAAATTTTGATTTCTTTTTTGATTTCTTCTGTGATTTGTTGGTTATTCAGCAGCGTGTTGTTCAGCCTCCATATGTTGGAATTTTTAATAGTTTTTTCCCTGTAATTGAGATCTAATCTTACTGCATTGTGGTCAGAAAAAATGCTTGGAATGATTTTTATTTTTTGAATTTACCAAGGCCAGCTTTATGGCCCAGGATGTGATCTATCATGGAGAAGGTTCCATGTGCGCTTGAGAAAAAGGTGAAATTCATTGTTTTGGGATGAAATGTCCTATAGATATCAATTAGGTCTAACTGGTCTATTGTATCATTTAAAGTTTGTGTTTCCTTGTTAATTTTCTGTTTAGTTGATCTATCCATAGGTGTAAGTGGGGGTATTAAAGTCTCCCACTATTATTGTGTTTTTTTTGTTGTTGTTGTTGTTTTTTTAAATTGGGCAGGATTTCCAGACTCCACAAGCTGGGAAATGAGGCATTCCACACTGCGACGACAACCCACACATGGCACAAGCTGAGAATGTGCGCTCAAGACTTCACGTGATGTCACCACCATGGCAATACTTAGATCTTGTTGCTTAAGCATACTATGTCGCTGAATGAACTGCTTCAGCTGTGTACCATTATTTTGATGCCCATCAAGATTTAACACATTGTCAGGAAATTCCATCACCATCGTGAGGGTGTCGTCTATGTGGAGGGGAATCTGCCTCCTCTCGAAGGGGAATTCCTCCTCCCCGTCCCTGCACACTGCCACCAGTCGCGCCATCGTCCCTGATGCTGCCGTTGCCAC
>NW_011474254.1:5068-5444 GCF_000754665.1 Bison bison bison
GCCGCTGCCGCTGCCGCTGCCGCCTCCTCCCAGCTCCTGCCTGCAACAGCCAAACCCCGCGAGCGTAAGCACCCGCCGCCGCGCAGCACATTCGCCACGGGGAGGAGGCGGGGGGAGAGGGAGAGCAGCAGGAGGGGACGGGAGAGCTCTATTATTGTGTTATTGTTAATTTCTCCTTTCATACTTGTTAGCATTTGTCTTACGTACTGTGGTGCTCCCGTGTTGGGTGCATATATATTTAAAATTGTTATATCTTTTCTTGGATTGATCCTGTCATCATTATGTAGTGACCTTCTTTGTGTCTTTTCACAGCCTTTGTTTTAAAGTCTATTTTATCTGATATGAGTATTGCTACTCCTGCTTTCTTTTGGTCCCT
>NW_011474254.1:8470-8798 GCF_000754665.1 Bison bison bison
TTTTTTTTTTTTTTTAGGTCTTACTTGTTCAGTCGCGCTGTGGGGAGGGAGGGAGGGATGCTGCAAACAAATAACACTGGCATGGGCTCGCAGTGCCTCAGCCACCCTGGGTCTGCCCCCGCTCACAGCGCGTGTAGCCTCCCTGTCCACACTGTTCGGACTCTAGGTTGTTCTGCCGGGAACAATCCGAGGCTGGCCCTGGGCTGCATGCACCTCCCAGGTCCAGGCAGCTCAGGTTCAGGCACTCGGGTAGTCCTCAGAGTCGCAGACTCAGTTGGGCCTGCGTTTTGTGCTCTTCCCAGGTCCGAGCAGCTCAGGTGATGAGGTG
>NW_011474255.1:0-623 GCF_000754665.1 Bison bison bison
CTGAGCCACTCAGAATCATCTGAGTGGGCCCTAAATGCAGTCACAAACTTCCTTAGAAGAGAGGGATCTGCCACAGACATGCTGAAGAGAAGGCCAAGTGAGGATGGTGGTAGAGACCAGAAGGATGAGGCCACAAGCCAAGGAGCCTTAGCAGCCACCAGAGACAGGAAGAGGCAGGGCCCCAAGTTGGCTCTGGAGCCTCAGGAGAAGATGTGAACTTGCCAACACCTTTATTTCAGCTCAGTGACACTGATTTTGGTCTTCTGGCCTCTAGAACCATGAAAGAATAAGTTTCTGTTGTTTTTAGCTCCCCAGTTGATAGCCCTATGACACTAACACTGGTGTGCTGATGTGAGTGCCCTTCTCTGGGAAAAGGAGGGAAGATCATGAATTGACCATGCCAGAATGGTCTGGAACAATCTGGATCAGGCTACTCAATGACGGGGAAACTGAGGCCCAGAGAGGGGAAGGGTCACTTCAGAGAGGCAGGCAGTGGCTAGCAGAGACCAACTCCAGTGTCCCACCTCCCGGGCTTGGTGGGGGTGTCGCCTGCTGATTCATTCTTGTTTGCTATCCAGGGAATCTCCATCTGCCTATGGCTTCCCCATCCTTGATCTCTTTAC
>NW_011474256.1:0-507 GCF_000754665.1 Bison bison bison
AAAAAGAAAAAAAAAAAGTTGCCATTCTCCTAAAGTAGGCTGATTTAGCCACCGACAGGCTAGTGACCTTGGACAAGTCACTTAACAGCTTATTTGTTGCATACAGATTATGATACAGACCCTGAGAAAAAGATGCATTGGAAAGTACAAAGTGGCACGGCAACATTGGGCAAGGACTTTTTACAGGTAGAGCATACCTTCGAGAAATCAGTTTGAGATGACTTAAGCCCCAAAGAGTTGGATCCTAGTCACACAGAAGTGCTAGGTGTTGTGTAAATGTCTTAGTCAGTTCAAGAGGCCTTTGGCAAAGAAAAAATACACACTGCCCAGCAAGCTATGCGCTTAATGTCTCCCCAAGGCAGGAGGCAGGCCCGCCAAGGGCTGTGGCATATCTTAGGGATGACCCAACATTCCGTTCCACTCCCAACCCACAGAGCTTGAGAGGAACAGCTTGAAATCCAAATGGGGCCCTCTTCTTGGCTAAGGAAAACAGTCTCAAATCTTTCT
>NW_011474257.1:0-506 GCF_000754665.1 Bison bison bison
CACTCTCGGCCCCTGCCCCTGACCAGCGACGTGGGGTAACTTCTCTTGGCCACCGCCCTTCAGGCATGGGGTCCTCCCAGCTTCTGCCCCTGACCTCGGACGTGGGGTAGCTCCTCTCGGCCACACTTTCTGCACTTTAGCGCGCCTGTCACAGCCGCCTGCGCCACCCGTGCTCTGCGTCCAAGGTAAGGAGCATTGGCTGCGCTTTGCTGGAGCAGCCGTGAAGAGATACCCCACGCCCAAGGTAAGAGAAACCCAAGTAAGATGGTAGGTGTTGTAAGAGGGCATCAGAGGGCAGACACAATGAAACCATACTCACAGAAAACTAGTCAATCTAATCACACTAGGACCACAGCCTTGTCTAACTCAGTGAAACTAAGCCATGCCCGTGGGGCAACCCAAGATGGGCGGGTCATGGTGGAGAGATCTGACAGAAATGTGGTCCGACTGGAGAAGGGAATGGCAAACCACTTCAGTGTCTTGCCTTGAGAACCCCATGAACAGTA
>NW_011474258.1:0-548 GCF_000754665.1 Bison bison bison
ACATGACTACTGGAAAAACCATAGCCTTGACTAGACAGACCTTTGTTGGCAAAGTAATGTGTCTGCTTTTCAATATACTATCTAGGTTGGTCATAACTTTCCTTCCAAGGAGTAAGCATCTTTTAATTTCATGGCTGCAGTCACCATCTGCAGTGATTTTGGGCCCCAAAATAAAGTCTGACACTGTTTCCCCATCTATTTCCCATGAAGTGATGGGACCAGATGCCATGATCTTAGTTTTCTGAATGTTGAGCTTTAAGCCAACTTTTTCACTCTCCTCTTTCACTTTCATCAAGAGACTTTTTAGTTCCTCTTCACTTTCTGCCATAAGGGTGGTGTCATCTGCATATCTGAGGTTATTGATATTTCTCCTGGCAATCTTGATTCCAGCTTGTGCTTCCAGCCCAGTGTTTCTCATGATGTACTCTGCATATAAGTTAAATAAGCAAGGTGACAATATACAGCTACTCCTTTTCCTATTTGGAACCAGTCTGTTGTTCCATGTCCAGTTCTAACTGTTGCTTCCTGACCTGCATATAGGTTTCTCA
>NW_011474259.1:0-539 GCF_000754665.1 Bison bison bison
AAACTCTCACTGTTTGCAGATGACATGATCCTCTACATAGAAAACCCTAAAGACCCCACCAGAAAATTAGTAAAGCTATTCAATGAATATAGTAAAGTTGCAGGATATAAAATCAACGCAAAGAAATCCCTTGCATTCCTATGCAGTGATAATGAGAAAATAGAAATAGAAATTAAGGAAACAATTCCATTCGCCATTGCAATGAAAATAATAAAATACTCAGGAATATATCTACCTGAAGAAACTAAAGACCTATATATAGAAAACTATAAAACACTGGTGAAAGAAATCAAAGAGGACACTAATAGGTGGAGAAATATACCATGTTAATGGACCAGAAGAATCCATATAGTGAAAATGAGTATACTACTTAAAGAAAACTATAGATTCAATGCAATCCCTATCAAGCTACCAGTGGTATTTTTCACAGAGCTAGAACAAATAATTTCACAATGTATATGGAAATACAACAAACCTCGAATAGCCAAAGCAATCTTGAGAAAGAAGAATGGAACTGGAGGAATCAACCTGCCTGACTT
>NW_011474260.1:0-1317 GCF_000754665.1 Bison bison bison
ATGGACTGCAGCCTACCAGGCTCCTCCGTCCATGGGATTTTCCAGGCAAGAGTACTGGAGTGGGTGCCATTGCCTTCTCCCGTCTTTTCAGTGTAGACACGCTAATGTGACTGCTAAGTCAAAGTGAAGATGAGTCTTGAAGGAACATCAAGCTGGAAAGAAACTGCCAGCTCTGTACTAGTAAATTCTTATCTACCTACTTCCTCACCCAGCTTATAAATGAGAATGGTAAAGAAAACTGGATCAAATAGATTTGAATATCCATTATGGATGGCATATCCTAGGAACTCTGGAGCAGAAAGATACACCACTTACTATATTGAAACTGCTATTTTTTGGGGGTAAAATATTAAAAAGTGACAATTTCATATGCTTCAACCTAATAGGTTACACTGGAATTTAGAAGGTGATATTATAGATTTCTAACAATAAAAGGGGCTACATAGTAAACTTCAGATGAGAATTATTGCATCTTAAAAGATGGAAAAGATTCAAGAAGACCCTGAAAAGTGATGGGTATTTGGGGGTGGGTAGTGAAGGGATGAATTTCACTGAAGATGTAAGTCCATGTTCAGGAGTCAGGAGGGAAGATTCATGAAAAGTATCTTGGTCATATGTTTAAAGAAGATCTTCAGTGGTTGACTAAGGAGTTCCAGTTTATTTGTTTGAAATTAGTGAATAAATTGTCAAAGATGGTCTGGAGAAGAAGATGAGAAATGATGGTTTAGGAAATTAACTTGGCATATATTTATCTAGCAAGTATTTGTTGAGGACAATTTGGTGTGCAGACTGCCTGGAGAGTTGTGACACTGAAGGCCCAGGAACCAAGAAGGAGATTATGAAGTAGTAACTATGTTGTTAGCACAGTGTAACTATGATGTTGTATGTACTTGAACTGGAGTGGTGGGGTGGAAGGAAAAATTAAGGCAGTTTGGAGGACACCTGAGAGAGCTTAGTGATATATTTAATTGTGCAAGAAGGAGATGGAGTCAAAGATGATATCAAATTTTTGCATTTGAGTGAATTTAAGAACGGCCTTAATAACAAAAATGGAGAAAGCAAGACTGAGGTGCTGATTTTTTAAAAAACTTTATAATCTCAAAAATATACAAGCACCTCATGCAACTCAATACCAGAAAAACAAACAACCCAATACAAAAGTGGGCAAAAGACCTAAACAGACATTTCTCCAAAGAAGACATACAGATGCCTAATAAATACATGAAAAGAATGCTCAACATCACTCATTATTAGAGAAGTGCAAGTCAAAAGTACAGTGAGGTATCACGTCACACTGGTCAGAATGGCCATCATCAC
>NW_011474261.1:0-524 GCF_000754665.1 Bison bison bison
TAATAATTTTTCTGAAATCTGAAACTCTTCTAAAATTAAAAGTTCATTTTAAATTTGTCTTTCTTCTTTATAAGAACTAGATATCCAGACCATTTGCACGTCAAGTTTTCTAATTAATAATGAAAATAGAATCCTCCTCTCCTTCGCATGTGTGCATTAGTCACTAAGTCGTGTATGACTCTGCCACCGCATGGACTGTACCTGACACCCAGAGGCCAGGCTACTCTGTCCATGGAATTCTCTAGGCAAGAATACTGGAGTAAGTAGCCATTCCCTTCTCCAGGGGATGATCCCGACCTAGAGATAAAACCACGGTCTCCTCTGAAGCAGGTGCGCTCTTTACCATAGAGGCTCCAGGGAAACCCCGCCCCACTCCCCCAACAACCTCTGCGCGTCCCCCACCCCCAACCCTCCGCTGCGTCCTCCCCCGTCCCATCATGCACTCCTCCCAACCCCACCACAGGCTCCTGAGAAGTTAATGTGGTCCCTTCAGCCAATGGCAAATGGGTGGTAGGTGGGACTTC
>NW_011474262.1:0-538 GCF_000754665.1 Bison bison bison
CAGTGGGACCACACTCACTCTCCCCCGATGGGCAGCTGGGGGCCAGGCTCTGGGAGATGATGCCTCCTCCGTTGTGCAGCTGGGGGATGAGCCTCACCGTGGCTCCGTCTGGGACCTGGTGGGGAGGGGGGCAAAGGCTGGGCTCCTTCCCTTGCCAAGCCCGAGGCAGGGGGCCTGCCCCCCCAGACCCCACCTGCCAGGCACCTTGTAGTGTTGCAGGGTGTTGAGTCTCTTCCAGCGGTTCTGAGTCACCGATGTCACGTCCTCATCTGACAGGGTGAGGTGACCCGCCAGGCCTGAGCGCCACTCTGGGGGTGCGGGGAGGGGACCCGGGGGAGCCAGTGAGCCCACAGCCCATTCCTGTTGGACAGAGCCGAGCTGCCAGGGGCGAGGAGAGCCTGGGGCGGGCACTCACCGAGATCCAGGGTGTGCGCCGAGGGCCTCTGGGAGAACGGGGTGCCCTTGTAGATCTGATCCAACACCTTCTCCTTGACCTGAGTGATTGTGTCTGTGTCGAGCACCCGGGTGGGGATGTGCA
>NW_011474263.1:0-828 GCF_000754665.1 Bison bison bison
CTTGAAAGCAATAGATAACAGATGTAACAGATCTAAAACAGATAACAGTGTAAAACCAAGACACAAGTATTAGTAAATCACTGAACTGTATTATTTTGTTCTAAAATTCAGATGATAAAATTATTCATTTAATAATATAGTGAGATAAATATCCCATTCTAATAAAATATCTGTCAACAAGCATTCAAAATGTTAGCTCTTTACCACTGAGGCAATATAAATGCCATTGACAGATGAATGAGTAAAGAAGATGTGGTATATATACACAGTGGAATATTGCTCAAAAACAGAAAGGAATTAAGTAATATCATTTGCAGCAACATGGATGGACCTAGAGATCATCACATTAAGGGAAATAACTCAGAAAGACAAAAACCAAGCAAATTCACTTGTATGTGGAATCTAAAATGTGACACAGATGAACTTATTTACTGAACAGAAACATGCTTACAAACAGCCTTAAGATTACCAAAGGGGAAGGGGAAGTGGGTGGGGAAGGATTAATTGTGAGTTTGAGATTAGTAGTTACAAACTGCTATATATAAAATAGATTACCAACAATGACTTATTATATAGTACAAGGGGTTATCTTTCAATAAAATATGTTGTAATAAACTATAATGTATAAAAATATGTTTATTAATATATGTGAATATGCATAAAATATATAATTGAACCATTTTGTTGTATATCTGAAAGTAACACAACATTTAAATCAACTAATCTTTTTTTTCCCATGTGTTTAGCATATTCGCCATTCTTTTTTTTTTTTAATTTTATTTTATTTTAAAACTTTACATAATTGTATTAGTTTTGCCAAATATCAAA
>NW_011474264.1:0-664 GCF_000754665.1 Bison bison bison
GTGCCTTTAGATTCACAATCAGGTTGATGGAAACAAATAGCCCCAGATCATTCAGCTTAAAACCTAGATAAAGAAACAAACAATCGGCCAACCAGAGTTATAGAACTGGTATAGAATTTAAAAACTCAAGAGACAGTTTTCTATAACAGGTTAACCTGGGGTATCCTCTAATACACATTAATGAAGTCTCCTTTATATACAGTTGGGAAGGTTCCCTGGAGGAGGAAATGGCAACCCACTCCAGTATTTTTGCCTAGAGAATCCCATGGACAGAGGAACCTGGCGGGCTACAGTCCATGGGGTCACAAAAAGTCGGACACTGAGCGACTAATACTAAGATTAAATGAGATAAATGAGATAACATAGCCCAGAGCAGATCATTCTGCACCCATTCTATAGTCATGACTATTCCTATTATTTCTAAGAGCACTACAACCTGTGCCATTTTTCTATTTTATCTCCTATTCAGCAGCCTATGTGATCCCCAAATCTATTATTCCTAGCTCAGATCTTTTTCCCTGAAACCTAGACCAATTAACTAAGGAATTTTTTTAAAAAGTCTCTGAAGCACAAGAGAGTCTAAAAGATTGAAAAAGACTCACTAGAGCTTCCCTAGTGGCTCAGACAGTAAAGAATCTTACTGCAATGAGGGAGACCTGGGTTT
>NW_011474265.1:0-544 GCF_000754665.1 Bison bison bison
GCAATTTGATCTCTGGTTCCTCTGCCTTTTCTAAAACCAGCTTGAGCATCTGGAAGTTCATGGTTCATGTATTGTCTGAAGCCTAGCTTGGAGAATTTTGAGCATTACTTTACTAGCATGTGAGATGAGTGCAATTGTGCGGTAGTTTGAGCATTCTTTGGCATTGCCTTTCTTTGGGATTGGAATGAAAACTCACCTTTTCCAGTCCTGTGGCCACTGCTGACTTTTCCAAATTCAGTGGCATACTGAGTGCAGCACTTTCACAAAATCATCTTTCAGGATTTGAAATAGCTCAGCTGGAATTCCATCACCTCCACTAGCTTTGTTTGTAGTGATGCTTTCTAATGCGCACTTGACTTCACATTCCAGGATGTCTGGCTCTAGGTCAGTGATCACACCATCATGATTATCTGGGTCGTGAAGATCTTTTTTGTACAGTTCTTCTGTGTATTCTTGCCACCTCTTCTTAATATCTTCTGCTTCTATTAGGTCCATACCATTTCTGTCCTTTATTGAGCCCATCTTTGCATGAAATATCCCCTTG
>NW_011474266.1:0-545 GCF_000754665.1 Bison bison bison
AAAGGTCTTGGAGGTCTTCATAGAACCGTTCAACTTCAGCTTCTTCAGCGTTACTGGTTGGGGCATAGATTTGGATTATTTTGATATTGAATGGTTTGCCTTGGAAACGAACAGAGATCATTCTGTTGTTTTTGACATTACATCCAAGTACTGCATTTCGGACTCTTTTGTTGACCATGATGGCTACTCCATTTCTTCTGAGGGATTCCTGCTTGCAGTAGTAGATATAATGGTCATCTGAGTTAAATTCACCCATTCCAGTCCATTTTAGTTTGCTGACTCCTAGAATGTCAACTTTCACTCTTGCCATCTCTTGTTTAACCACTTCCAATTTGCCTTGATTCATGGACCTGACATTCCAGGTTCCTATGCAATATTGCTCTTTACAGCATCGGACCTTGCTTCTATCACCAGTCACATCCACAGCTGGATATTGTTTTTGCTTTGGCTCCATCCCTTCATTCTTTCTGGAGTTATTTCTCCACTGATCTCCGGTAGCATATTGGGCCCCTACTGACCTGGGGAGTTCCTCTTTCAGTATCCTA
>NW_011474267.1:0-679 GCF_000754665.1 Bison bison bison
AGGAATCAGCTGAGTAAGATAAAGAGTACAATCATGGAAAGAACTCTTCATCCACTTGGCTCAGTTCAGAGATTTGGGGACAAAATAACAAAGATTTCTGAGGTCTGGGAGGGCAGAGATCACATGTCTGCCTCTTGAGCCCCAGGTGGTTTCTATCCACTGACATAGGTTGAAGGGCCTCAAATAATATAAGACCAGAGGTTTCTGAGACTCCCCCCCAGGTCCTTGCTTGAGCAGGTCATGACATTCTGGGAAACCTTGCCAGTGGAGCTGAAGATCAGAGCTGTGTCACCCCCAGGGCCTGAAGGGATAGATAGGGTGGGGAGATGTTGAAATGAGTGGAGCTGAGGTGTATGGAAAGAGCAGTGGAGAAAGGGAGACTCAGAGAATGGGGCTGAGTCTCTGCCCACTTTCTCAGAGTGCAGACCTGCGTCCTTGTGTTTACAGGGGCCCAAAGAAACCAGACTTCCCAGGTGGCACAACTGATAAAGAACCCACCTGCCAATGCAGGAGACATAAACAGACATGAACTTGATCCCTGAGTTGGGAAGATCCCCTGGTGGAAGGCATGGGAACCCACTCCAGTATTCTTGCCTAGAGAATCCTATGGACAGAAGAGCCTGGCAGGCTGTGGTTCATGGGATCAAAAAGAGCTGGACACGACTGAAGCGACTAGCAT
>NW_011474268.1:0-590 GCF_000754665.1 Bison bison bison
AGTGGCGGGGAGGCGATAAGTCGCAGCATTGGCGTTCACCAAACACCTCATCACCTGAGCTGCTCGGACCTGGGAAGAGCACAAAATGCAGACCCAACAGGGTCTGCGCCTCTGAGGGCTACCCGAGTGCCTGAACCTGAGCGGCTTGGACCTGGGAGGTACATGCAGCCCAGGGCCGGCCTCGGATTGTTCTCGGCGGAACAACCTAGAGCCCGAGCAGTGTGGGCAGGGAGGCTACACGCGCCGTGAGTGGGGGCAGACCCAGTGTGGCTGAGGCACTGTGAGCGCACACCAGTGTTATTTGTTTGCAGCATCCCTCCCTCCCTCCCCACAGCGCGACTGAACAAGTGAGACCTAAAAAAAAAAAAAGTTCCCCACCGTCCCCTTTGTGTCAGGGCAGAGGCCAGACACTGAAGAGACCAGCAAACAGAAGTTATAACAGAGGGAAACGCCTTGGCAGCTACAGGCAGTAGATTAAAACCCCGTGGTTACTACGAACTACATAGGAAGGGGCCTATAGATCTTGAGAAATATAAGTCGGACCAAGGAACTAGCCAAAAATGAACTGAACCCACCATACAACAAAACCA
>NW_011474269.1:0-1394 GCF_000754665.1 Bison bison bison
TCCTTTGTCAAAAGATAAAGGTGTCCATATGTGCGTGGATTTATCTCTGGGCTTTCTTATTTTGTTCCATTGGTCTATATTTCTGTCTTTGTGCCAGTACCATACTGTCTTGATGACTGTGGCTTTGTAGTACAGCCTGAAGTCAGGTAGGTTGATTCCTCCAGTTCCAATTTTCTTTCTCAAGATCGCTTTGGCTATTCGAGGTTTTTTGTATTTCCATACAAATTGTGAAATTATTTGTTCTAGCTCTGTGAAGAATACTGTTGGTAGCTTGATAGGGATTGCATTGAATCTATAAATTGTAACTCTATTTTGTTTTCAAGATTTTGGATCATCTTTACTATCATTATTCTGAATTATTTTTCACATAGACTCCCTATCTCCTCATCTTCTGTTTGGTGTGGTGGGCATTTATCATGCTCCTTACATTCTCTACCTTTTCATTTTGTTTACATTGCTATATTTGGGGTGCCCTTTATGTTCACTGGGAGTTTGTGGTTCCCCTTTATTGTGGAGCCTGCTCCCTGTGGGTGGGATTGGACTAATGTCTTGTCAAGGTTTCCTGGTTAGGGAAGCTTGCATTGTTGTTCTGGTGGGTGGATCTGGATCTCTTCTCTCTGGAGTGCAATGAAGTGTCCAGTAGTGAGTTTTGAGGTGTCTGTGGGTTTGGTGTGACTTTGAGCAGCCTGTGTTTTAATGCTCAGGACTAAGTTTCTGCATTGCTGGAGAATTAACATGGTATGTCCTGCTCTGGAACTTGTTGGCTCTTGGGTAGAGCTTGGTTTCAGTGTAGGTATGGAGGCTTTTGGATGAGCTCATGTTGATCAATGTTCCCTGGAATCAGGAGTTTTCTGGTGTCCTCAAGTTTTGGATTTAAGCCTACTGCCTCTGGCTTTCAGTCTTATTCTTACAGTAGCCTCAAGACTTCTCAATCCATACAGCACAGATGATAAAACATCTATGTTAATGGTGAAAAGATTCTCCACAGTGAGGGACACCTGGAGAGGTTCACAGAGTTACATGGAGAATAGAAGAGGGAGGAGGGAAATAGAGGTGACCAAGATGAGAAGAGGGGGAATCAAAAGGGAAAAGAGCTGTGTAGCCAGTAATCAATTCCCTATGTGCTCTCCACAGCCTGGAACACCCAGAGATTCATAGAGTTAAGTAGAGAAGAGAAGGGGGAGGGAGGAGATAGAGGAGACCTTGGGGAGAAAAGGGACAGTCAAAAGGGGAGAGAGCAATCAAGCCAGTAATCACACCCCTAAGTAAAAATGGGTACTGAAGATTCTTAAAGGTATAAAATTGATAACCAAAAAGCAAAGATTAAAAATCTAGAGTAGAGGTTAGACTCTCAAAAATACAATATGAAAAAAACAAAACAAAGTCACAAAAAT
>NW_011474270.1:0-627 GCF_000754665.1 Bison bison bison
CTTGTGCTTCTTCCAGCCCAGCATTTCTCATGATGTACTCTGCATAGAAGTTAAATAAACAGGGTGACATTATACAGCCTTGATGAACCCCTTTTCCTATTTGGAACCAGTCTGTTGTTCCATGTCCAGTTCTAACTGTTGCTTCCTGACCTGCAAGTAGGTTTCTCAAGAGGCAAGTCAGGTGGTCTGGTATTCCCTTCTCTTTCAGAATTTTCCAGTTTCTTGTGATCCACACAGTCAAAGGCTTTGGCATAGTCAATAAAGCAGAAATAGATATTTTTCTGGAACCCTCTTGCTTTTTCGATGATCCAGCAGATGTTGGCAATTTGATCCCTGGTTCCTCTTTCTTTTCTAAAACCAGCTTGAACATCTGGAAGTTCACGGTTCACGTATTGCTGAAGCCTGGCTTGGAGAATTTTGAGCATTACTTTACTAGCACGTGAGATGAGTGCAATTGTGCAGTAGTTTGAGCATTCTTTGGCATTGCCTTTCTTTGGGATTGGAATGAATACTGACCTTTTCCAGTCCTGTGGTCACTGCTGAGTTTTCCAAATTTGCTGGCATATTGAGTGCAGCACTTTCACAGCATCATCTTTCAGGATTTGAAATAGCTCAACTGGAATTCAG
>NW_011474271.1:0-554 GCF_000754665.1 Bison bison bison
GAAGTTTTACCCAATTAACCAAAGACCAAAGTCACAGGCAAAGTGGACTGTGTTTGTATTTCAAGGACTTGATAAGAGTTAACTTCAAGCTTTCTCCTAGGCATATTTTTGTTTTCTCAGGAGCCAGGAAAACTGTTTTATCAAGCTAGCTTTCCCTAACTGCATATACAAAAAGAACCAGTTTTTGTGACTTTCAAGAGTTTCATCTTAACCAATTTTCCCTGAAGCTTAAAAAATAATGTTGCCATTTTTTTGTTGCTCAGTCACTCAGTTGTGTCCGACTCTTTGTGACCCCACAGACTGCAGCACGCCCAGATTCCCTGTCCTTCACTATCTGCTGCTGCCATACGTTATTCAAAATAATAATAATAGTCATCTTTCTTTGTCTTAGTTATAATTTTGTAGCTAAAATTTTGCTTAATTGTGCCCTAATGAGTTGTCATTTTGCATAAGGCAGCAAGAATACCAATCACGCAAATGGAATACAGTCTCACACACTGAGTGACAGATGAGTCACAAACCCTCTCCGAGGGTGACCAGTACAGAGTCCCAAA
>NW_011474272.1:0-548 GCF_000754665.1 Bison bison bison
TGATGTTGAGCATCTTTTCATATGTTTGTTAGCCATCTGTATGTCTTCTTTGGAGAAATGTCTATTTAGTTCCTTGGCCCGTTTTTTGATTGGGTCATTTATTTTTCTGGAGTTGAGCTGTAGAAGTTCCTTGTATATTATTGAGATTAGTTGTTTGTCAGTTGCTTCATTTGCTATTATTTTCTCCCATTCTGAAGGCTGTCTTTTCACCTTGCTAACAGTTTCCTTCGATGTGCAGAAGCTTTTAAGGTTAATTAGGTCCCATTTGTTTATTTTTGCTTTTATTTTCAATATTCTGGGAGGTGGGTCATAGAAGGTCCTGCTGTGATGTATGTCAGAGACTGTTTTGCTTATGTTCTCCTCTAGGAGTTTTATAGTTTCTGGTCTTATGTTTAGATCTTTAATCCATTTTGAGTTTATTTTGTGTATGGTGTTAGAAAGTGTTCTAGTTTCTATTCTTTTACAAGTGGTTGACCAGATTTCCCAGCACCACTTGTTAAAGAGATTGTCTTTAAACCATTGTATATTCTTGCCTCCTTTGTCAAAGA
>NW_011474273.1:0-520 GCF_000754665.1 Bison bison bison
AAACTGTGGAAAATTCTGAAAGAGATGGGAATACCAGACCACCTGACCTGCCTCTTGAGAAACCTATATGCAGGTCAGGAAGCAACAGTTAGAACTGGATGGAACAACAGACTGGTTCCAAATAGGAAAAGGAGTACGTCAAGGCTGTATATTGTCTCCCTGCTTATTTGACTTATATGCAGAGTACATCATGAGAAACCCACTGGACTGGAAGAAGCACAAGCTGGAATCAAGATTGCCGGGAGAAATATCAGATAGGAAGGTCATGCAAGGTAATAATTACAGGGAAGCATAAATATTTCATAATCAACCAGAGGATATATTTGTAAACCACTTATCTGAGGTATATTTAACAAATAAAAAGTTATACCTATTGAATGTATACAACTCTATGAGTTTACAGGCAAGTGTATACCATGAAACCATTACCACTATCAAGGCAATAAACATATCCCAAAACTTACTCCCACTCACCTTTAGGCATCTGCCTACAATGTGGGAGACCCGGGTTCAATCCCTG
>NW_011474274.1:0-664 GCF_000754665.1 Bison bison bison
AATAGAAATATAGGTCAATGGAACAGAATAGAAAGCCCAGAGATAAATCCACGTACCCATGGATACCTTATCTTTGACAATGGAGGCAAGGATATACAATGGAGAAAAGACAATCTCTTTAACAAGTGGTGCTGGGAAAACTGGTCAACCACTTGTAAAGAATGAAACTAAAACACTTTCTAACATCATACACAAAAATAAACTCAAAATGGATTAAAGATCTAAATATAAGACCCAAAACTATAAAACTCCTGGAGGAGAACATAGGCAAAACACTCTCTGACATAAATCACAGCAGGATCCTCTATGACCCACCTCCCAGAATATCGGAAATAAAAGCAAAAAAACAAACAAAGAAAAAAAAAAATGGGACCTAATTAAACTTAAAACCTTTTGCACAACAAAGGAAATTATAAGCAAGGTGAAAAGACAGCCTTCAGAATGGGAGAAAATAATAGCAAATGAAGCAACTGACAAAGAATTAATCTCAAAAATATACAAGCAACTCCTGCAGCTCAATTCCAGAAAATAAATGACCCAATCAAAAAATGGGCCAAAGAACTAAACAGACATTTCTTCAAAGAAGACATACAGATGGCTAACAAACACATGAAAAGATGCTCAACACCACTCATTCTCAGAGAAATGCAAAATCAAAAACCAC
>NW_011474274.1:4564-5313 GCF_000754665.1 Bison bison bison
AAAAATGAAAATTCTGAAATGATTTTAAGGTGTACATCAAATAATTTATTAGAACTATTCATAAGTACAAATATGTTCCATTTGAAAGGCTGTGTGCATTTTCACTTAGATGCCACATTGGTATTTGGAAATATTCCTATGGTTAACCTATTTTTTATTAATATCAATGAATTGAAACTTACTGCCATGTGAACAGTTACCCTTTTCTTCTTTCCCATGCTTGTTACATTCTGGAGGTGGTAAAGATTTTGAATACTGACCAATAATTAGAGGAAAGATAACTAAACATAAACCCAAATAGCTTCATTAATTCCAAGTGTCAAACGTTGTTTCCTTTAAACTTTATTTCTATTTGGTAATGGAAAAGGGCTTCCCAGGTGGTGCAGTGGTAAAGAATCTGCCTGACAATGCAGAAGACAGGAGACATGAGTTCAATCCCTCAGTTGGAAAGAACCCCTGGAGGAGAAAATGGCAACCCAATTCTTGCCTGGGAAATTGCAAGGACAGAGGAGCCTAGTGGGCTACAGTGCATGGAGTTGCAAAGGGTCAGACACGACTGAGCATGCATGCACACATAGGACGGAAATGTATCCATATTTAATCCAAAATTTCAATACCAACTGTGACTTCTTTATTTGTACCCCAGCCCTGACTTCACTCAGACACACTTACATTAATCTATCACTAAGAACAAAGCTAGTGGAGGTGATGGAATTACAGTGGAGCTATTTCAAATCCTAAAAGATGAT
>NW_011474275.1:0-660 GCF_000754665.1 Bison bison bison
TTTATTCACACAGTCGAAGGCTTTGGCATAGTCAATAAAGCAGAAATAAGTGTTTTTCTGGAACTCTCTTGCTTTTTTGATGATCCAGAAGATGTTGGCAATTTGATATCTGGTTCCTCTACCTTTTCTAAATCCAACTTGAACATCTGGAAGTGCACAGTTCACATATTGCTGAAACCTGGCCAGGAGAATTTTGAGCATTACTTTACTAGCATGTGAGATGAGTGCAATTGTGCAGTAGTTTGAGCTTTCTTTGGCATTGCCTTTCTTTGGGATTTGAATGAAAACTGACCTTTTCCAGTCCTGTGGCCACTGCTGAGTTTTCCAAATTTGTTGGCATATTGAGTGCAGCTCTTTCACAGAATCATCTTGTAGGATTCGAAATAGCTCCCCCGGAACTCCATCAACTCCACTAGATTTGTTTCTAGTGATGCTTCCTAAGGCCCACTTGACTTCACATTCCAGGATGTCCAGCTCTAACTGAGTTATTACACCATCATAATTAAATGGGTCATGAAGATCTTTTTTTACAGTTCTTCGTGTACTCTCGCCACCTCTTCTTAATATTGTCTGCTTCTGTTAGGTCCATAACATTTCTGTCCTTTATTGAGGCCATCTTTGCATGAAATGTTCCCTTGGTATCTCTAATTTTCTTGAAGA
>NW_011474276.1:0-544 GCF_000754665.1 Bison bison bison
GGCTCAAAATGGCACACATACACACACACACACACGCACAAAACTGTTGCACTGTTTCCAGGGCAAAGGATTGACAACAGCACACACAGAGATTCACACACACACACACATACAAAAACACATAAACCGGTTGCGCACTAGCCAAGGCACAGGGCTCAGAACAGCTCTAAAACACACACACACACACACACACACACACACACACATACCAGTTGAACAGTCTCCAGGGCACAGGGCTGAGAAGAGCACACACACACACACACACCAGTTACACAGTCACTAAGGCACAGGGCTGAAAACAGGACA
This sequence comes from Bison bison bison, assembly GCF_000754665.1. Classification (NCBI taxonomy): domain Eukaryota; kingdom Metazoa; phylum Chordata; class Mammalia; order Artiodactyla; family Bovidae; genus Bison; species Bison bison. The sequence goes on from NW_011474276.1 coordinate 307, forward strand.
AACCACACAAACAGATATACACTCACACACACACACCAAACCACTTGCACAGTCACCAAGGCACAGGGCTGAGACTGGCACATACACACACACACACACATACAAACCAGTTTCACAGTTGCCAGGGCACAGGGCTGACAACGGCACCCACTCACATACACAGACAAACCGCTTGCACAGTCAACAGGGCACAGGGCTGAGAAGACACACATACACACACACACACCAGTTACACAGT
>NW_011474276.1:4834-5242 GCF_000754665.1 Bison bison bison
CACACACCTACACACACATATACACAAACTGGTTGAACAATCGCCAGGGCACAGGGCTGATAACAGCACACACACACACCCACACACACTCAAGCCGGTTTCACAGTTGCCCGACCACAGGGCTGAGATCAGCACTCCCCCACCCCACACACCCACACAAACCTGTACACATTCGCCAGCGTACAGGGCTGAGAACAGCACATACACACACATACACACACACACAAAAACCAGTTGTACAGTCGCCAGGGCACAGGGCTCAGCATGGCACACACACACACACCGACACACACACAAAGAAACCAGTTTCAGAGTTGCCAGGGCAGAGGGTTGGGAACCGCATACACACACACATATACACACACACACACCGGTTGCACAGTCTCCTGGGCACAGAGCTGAAAATGG
>NW_011474277.1:0-502 GCF_000754665.1 Bison bison bison
GAAGTGATGGGACCAGATGCCATGATCTTCATTTTCTGAATGTTGAGCTTTAGCCCAACTTTTTCACTCTCCACTTTCACTTTCATCAAGAGGCTTTTTAGTTCCCCTTCACTTTCTGCCATAAGGGTGGTGTCGTCTGCATATCTGAGGTTATTGATAGTTCTCCCGGCAATCTTGATTCCAGCTTGTGTTTCTTCCAGTCCAGGGTTTCTCATGATGTACTCTGCATATAAGTTAAATAAGCAGGGTGACAATATACAGCCTTGACGTACTCCTTTTCCTATTTGGAACCAGTCTGTTGTTCCATGTCCAGTTCTAACTCTTGCTTCCTGACCTGCATACAGATTTCTCAAGAGGCAGGTCAGGTGGTCTGGAATTCCCATCTCTTTCAGAATTTCCCACAGTTTATTGTGATCCACACAGTCAAAGGCTTTGGCATAGTCAATAAAGCAGAAATAGATGTTTTTCTGGAACTCTCTTGCTGTTTCCATGATCCAGTGGA
>NW_011474278.1:0-661 GCF_000754665.1 Bison bison bison
GCTCCCGCTGCAACACCGGCTACAGCCTGGCTGGGGCAGACGCCAGCACCTGCCAGGCTGACGGCACCTGGTCCTGGCCCACCCCCACGTGCCAGCCAGGTGAGAACACCCCGCCCACCAGAAGCCCCGCCCACAAGTCCTTGCCCTACCCACACTGCCTAACCCCGCCCATCAGTCGGCCTAGCCCCGCCCACCGGCCCTGGCCTGCCCACGCACACTGCCTCGCCCCGCCCACGCGCCCGCGCCCCAAGTCCGCCCCACGCGCACGTGTGCGCACGCCTGCGCCTGGTTGCTAGGCGCACTCACAGCCCACCACCTCTCCAGGACGGAGCTACGCGGTGCTGCTGGGCATCATCTTTGGAGGCCTGGGGCTGGTGGCCCTGGTTGGGCTTGGCTACTGGCTCCTACGCCGCAGGAAGAGCAACACGTGAGACCCCTCTCTCCCAGGCCCGGTCCACTCCTCCTCGGTTCTCATGGGCCCGCCCCGCACCCCACCCCACCCCGGGCGCGCGTGGGACCACCGTGCCCGCGCTAGACCGCAACTCTGTTGCAGGGCCGTCTGGGGTTCGCAGCCCTGAGCGAAGCACACTTGGCCAGTGGCGCGAGATGCACGGCGCCTCCCTGAGGCCAAAGCCGAGCCTCCAAACTTCCAGGAGCCTGC
>NW_011474279.1:0-753 GCF_000754665.1 Bison bison bison
GGAAGGTGTCTCACCCTAGACTCCTTCTCGAGTGGGTCTTAGAAGCCCAGGCATAATTAGTAAGCATGGTGGGTTCCGCGCTCCAGATGGAGACTCAGCTGGAGGTTAGAGGGAAGAATGACATGGGGAGACCAAGCGCTGGTGAACAAGGCCCATAGCTTTATTTTTAACAGGGGCTTTTATACCCTAAGTTACACATAGAGGATAATAGGGGATGCAAAGTCAGCAGTCTTTGATTCTTATCAAAAACCAAGGTTTCTTTCCTGCAAATGTATCGTACACAAATGGTTTAGGTGATTTACATCATCTTCTGGCCAGAAGGCCTACTAACATTTTATGACTCTTGACAAGGACTTATCAACAAAGACTTATTTTCTCTAAGAGTAATTATTTTAAGGTTTGGCACCATCTTCCAAAGATAAAATTGCATTCCTATAGGGCGGATGTGTAATGGGTTTACAACAAAGAAAGAATTTATTACCTTAAGGGTCTAAAGTTACTAACACCAAGGCCACTACTTATTTTTTACTATATATCAACTATTAATTAATACACATTCAAGGATACAATTCAGGGGATGTGAAAACTTGGCAACAAGCATTGACTCATCAATGAAATCCTTTACTAGTTTATTCTGACAGTTTTTAACTCTCTGAGAGGCTCTAAGCTATTTGAATATCTTAAGCTTCCCGTGCCTCTGGAGGCTAGGAGACTGTAAACATCGTATGCATAGCTGCAGGAGTCCGGGTAAAC
>NW_011474280.1:0-511 GCF_000754665.1 Bison bison bison
TAATAGGTTCCAGTTTCATCCACCTCATTAGAACTGATTCAGATGTATCTTTTTAATGGCTGACTAATACTCCATTGTGTATGTGTACCACAGCTTTCTTATCCATTCATCTGCTGATGGACATCTAGGTTGCTTCCATGTCCTGGCTATTATAAACAGTGCTGTGATGAACATTGGGGTACACATGTCTCTTTCCCTTCTGGTTTCCTCAGTGTGTATGCCCAGCAGTGGGATTGCTGGGTCATAAGGCAGTTCTATTTCCAGTTTTTTAAGGAATCTCCACACTGTTCTCCATAGTGGCTAGTACTAGTTTGCATTCCCACCAACAGTGTAAGAGGGTTCCCTTTTCTCCACACCCTCTCCAGCATTTATTATTTGTAGACTTTTGGATCGCAGCCATTCTGACTGGCATGAAATGATACCTCACAGTGGTTTTGATTTGCATTTCTCTGATAATGAGTGATGTTGAGCATCTTTTCATGTGTTTTTTAGCCATCTGTATGTCTTCTTT
>NW_011474281.1:0-758 GCF_000754665.1 Bison bison bison
ATAATTCCTCAGGCACTCTATCAGATCTAGTCCCTTAAATCTATTTCTCACTTCCACTGTATAATCATAAGGTGTTTGATGTAGGTCATACCTGAGTGGTCTAGTGGTTTTCCCTACTTTCTTCAATTTAATTCTGAATTTTGTGGGAATTCTATCACAATTTTTCCATATGGGATTAAAAATTTAAGATACTGCATGCCATTTTTTGGACAGGGCATTTAGACTTTGGTACTCACAAAGCACAAGTATTAGCCTGTTAAATTTTATGTATATATAAATGAGTCACTTTTATTTACACTTGAAACATAGTGATTTAATTATGTTTCTATTTTTAAAAATTAATTATATCAAGGTAGCTCAGTTAGATTCAACAGAACGCAAATAGACAACTCAGTGAAGTGAAGAAAGCGACGTATGGAAAGAACATGAATTTTGACGGACAGATGTAAGTGATAGCAAAGGAATTTTGAACCATAAAAACTTTAGGAATAAAATTAAATATGCAAGAGTATGTTTCATAGTCAGGCTCGATCAATCAGAATAAAAAATTTGCAAGCTTCAAGGCAGATCTTTTGATATTACACCATCAGAGGAGAAAAAAAGAAATGCGAATGGCAAAGTGTAGGGACTTTCCTGGTGGTTCTGTCTGATGGTTCCCAGATGTTCCACCTGTGAATGCATGGGACATGATTTTGATTCCTGATATGAGAAGATTTCGTGTGCATGGGGCAATTGAACTCAGTGCACCAAAATTACTG
>NW_011474282.1:0-837 GCF_000754665.1 Bison bison bison
CTGGTTGGATCTCCTTGCAGTCCAAGGGACTCTCAAGAGTCTTCTCCAACACCACAGTTCAAAAGCATCAATTCTTTGGCGCTCAGCCTTCTACACAGTCCAACTCTCACATCCATACATAACCACTGGAAAAGCCATAGTCTTGACTAGACGAACCTTTGTTGGCAAATTAATGTGTCTAGACACTGCTAAATGGGGACAAGATCACCCAGACTGTGGTAAAAAAGAGCTCCCCAAGGAGACTAAATGTAGCCAACAGGGACAGAGGATGGACAGGGGGGAAAAAGGAGCCAACACTGGTCACTCTATTCTTTTTACAGGCAAGATGGGGAGATGGTGATAGAGAAACAGGTGATCAGGGGTTGCAGGTATAGACTGGCTTTTCATTAATTGTCTTTCTGTACTTTGACTTGGAGAAGGGGATGGCAATCCACTCCAGTAATCTTGCCTTAAGAAGTCCATGGACAGAAAAGCCTGGAGGGCTACAGACCATGAGATTGTATTTTGATTGATTGTTCCCATGTGCATTCATTACATATAAAAACACGTTTTTACTTAAATTATGTGATTCCACAAAAATCAGAACACACTAACAAACAGCCAATTCATCCCTGTGGTGTCCTGATAGAAGAGAACCTAAGCCTCCAGCCATAAGAGGAACAGTGGTTAAGACCATGCTTTCACTACAGGGAGCACAGGTTCCATCTCTGGCCAGGGAAATAAGATTCTGCATGCCATGAGTCATTCCCCACTTCCAAAAAAGTTTTAAAACAAAAATATAAGCATTCCTTTTTAAGTTAAAAAAAAAAAAAGAACTCCTTTATTCAAAAAACATAG
>NW_011474283.1:0-551 GCF_000754665.1 Bison bison bison
TGTGCTTTGCATATTGTGATCCACACTGTGCATGGAGTCCCACTGTTGGTTTGAAGAGAAAATAGACATCAGTCACCAATAGCAAGTTATAATCAATTCATGTCCTTTTTCCATTTATGGAGGGTGTTCATACACTTCTTTAGATTCTCATAGCTTCCCTGAGTTTAGTGATTCTGGTTTCTGCAGCACATTATGTAGAAGAGGAAAATGAGACTTAGGGAGATCAGAGGACTTGTTTATCATGGAGACCTCAGTGTGCAACTTGCTTCCCCCCCAAATTTCTAAAGTAGAGACAGAAGTGAGGGCATCATCTGCAGAAAGGTACTACTGTGTATCTTAGGTTGATGCCTGAGGGGTTTAATAGATAATTTGAAGTAAAGATTTCTCATGTAATAACTGTGTAACTTAAACCTGATTGTTACCTGGTCATTTTGGGGGTTTTCTTGTCATTTTTAAAAAATTTCCCCAGATACTCTGGGGAAAATAGACTGATTTGTCTACTTCTTAAATAATACTCAAATATAACTTATGATAGATTCTCAGATCCTCAA
>NW_011474284.1:0-745 GCF_000754665.1 Bison bison bison
AAACGGATGTTGAATTTTGTCAAAGGCTTTCTCTGCATCTATTGAGATAATCATATGGTTTTTATTTTCAATTTGTTAATGTGGTGTATTACATTGATTGATTTGCGGATATTGAAGGATCCTTGCATGCCTGGGATAAAGCCCATTTGGTCATGGTGTATGATCTTTTTAATGTGTTGTTGGATTCCGTTTGCTAGAATTTTGTTGAGGATTTTTGCATCTATGTTCATCAGTGATATTGGCCTGTAGTTTTCTTTTTTTGTGGGATCTTTGTCAGGTTTTGGTATTAGGGTGATGGTGGCCTCATAGAATGAGTTTGAGGGTTTACCTTCCTCTGCAATTTTCTGGAAGAGTTTGAGTAGGATAGGTGTTAGCTCTTCTCTAAATTTTTGGTAGAATTCAGGTGTGAGGCCATCTGGACCTGGGCTTTTGTTTGCTGGGAGATTTTTGATTACAGTTTCAATTTCTGTGCTTGTAATGGATCTGTTAAGATTTTCTATTTCTTCCTGGTCGAGTTTTGGGAAGTTGTACTTTTCTAAGAATTTGTCCATTTCTTCCACGTTGTCCATTTTATTGGCATATAATTGTTGATAGTAGTCTCGTTATGATCCTTTGTATTTCTGTATTGTCTGTTGTGATCTCTCCTTTTTCATTTCTAATTTTATGGATTTGATTTTTCTCCCTTTGTTTCTTGATGAGTCTGGCTAATGGTTTGTCAATTTTATTTATCCTTTCAAAGAACCAG
>NW_011474285.1:0-875 GCF_000754665.1 Bison bison bison
GACTGAGTGACTAACAGTTTCACTTAATACCACATTGGTGCTTTGCTGCTGCTTAGTCGCTTCAGGTGTGTCCGACTCTGAGCTATGGACACTATGGACGGTAGCCCGCCAGGCTGCTCTGGCAGAGGCTGCTAATTCTGGGGTCTTTCTGGGGTTTGTCAACATGAATTAACTTGCTTCTGGGCCTCTTCATCTTATAGCTTATGTTTTCAGGTTTCTCTGAAGAATCCCAGGGATAGGGGAGCCTGGTGGACTGCTGTCTATGGGGTCACACAGAGTCGGACACGACTAAAGCGACTTAGCAGCAGCAGCAGCAGCCCCACCATACACATCAGTAATTAATATCCAGCCTCTGTCCAGCCTCCTGAATTACGTTGTTATTGTGCTCTCTCTCTTTCATAAATTTATACTTTAAAAAATCTGTTAGTGTCATTATGTTTAGGAAAGATAATACATATTATAAAAACAATACTTGTTTGCATACAAACCCCTCAGACCAAAACTATCTAAGAGACATTCATGTGAAAGATTTCTTTGTCAAAGATCATTCACAAGGCAGTAATGAATCTGTTTGTCCATCAGATTGCAAATGGTTGAATCCGTTTTGCTATATGCACGTGCATAGAACTGGAAGGTTGAGCATAGAAGTGAGAGAGGTGAACCTGTAGTTCATTGTACAGTAGTGTTGATGGAATTAAACAACACGCAAGAAAAGAGCTGCTGGTCAACTTCCCAAACTGGATCTTCAACATTATGGGCATAAAGATCAATGGAAGAAATTTCTAATACTATCAGTGAAGACCCTCTGTTTTAGCTAACTCTGAATTGGTAGAAACAAAAAGCACAGAGAAAAAGCAAGGACAAAATTTGTCTGT
>NW_011474286.1:0-709 GCF_000754665.1 Bison bison bison
CAGCGTTTCTCATGATGTACTCTGCATATAAGTTAAATAAGCAGGGTGACAATATACAGCCTTGACGTACTCCTTTTCCTATTTGGAACCAGTCTGTTGTTCCATGTCCAGTTCTAACTGTTGCTTCCTGACCTGCATATAGGTTTCTCAGGAGGCAGGTCAGGTGGTCTGGTATTCCCATCTCTTTCAGAATTTTCCACAGTTTATTGTGATCCACACAGTCAAAGGCTTTGGCATAGTCAATAGAGCAGAAATAGATGTTTTTCTGGAACTCTCTTGCTGTTTCGATGATCCAATGGATGTTGGCAACTTGGTCTCCAGTTCCTCTGCCTTTTCTAAATCCAGCTTGAACATCTGGATGTTCATGGTTCATGTATTGCTGAAGCCTGGCTTGGAGAATTTTGAGCATTACTTTACTAGCCTGTGAGATGAGTGCAATTGTGCGTTAGTTTAAACATTCTTTGGCATTGCCTTTCTTTGGGATTGGAATGAAAACTGACCTTTTCCAGTCCTGTGGCCACTGCTGAGTTTTCCATATTTGTTGGCATATTGAGTGCAGCACTTTCACAGTGTCATCTTTCAGAATTTGAAATAGCTCAACTGGAATTCCATCACCTCCACCAGCTTTGTTCACAGTGATGCTTCCTAAGGCCCACTTGACTTCACATTCCAGGATGTCTGGCTCTAGGTGAGTGATCACACCATCATG
>NW_011474287.1:0-522 GCF_000754665.1 Bison bison bison
ATCCCACTCTCGTCATCGCATTTTAACAAGCCCTCCATGGGATTCTGAGGCAGACTTTGAGCCACAGGCACGGGCTAAGCTCACAGAAAGGGTCAATCTCTCACTACTTCCCCTGCTTCTGCTTTTTCCCAGTTTTGCTCTGTTTCACAAGAGAACATATTAGTTCATTATTTGGCAAGTTCCTAAACGTCAAGGAGTTGACAGGCCAGGGGGGGAAGACGGCCTGGGGAAGACTTCTGAGCTTGAAGGAAGCTTACGACCCAGGGATTGAACCCAGGTCTCCCATTTCTCAGGCAGATTCTTTACTGTCTGAGCCACCAGGGAAGCCCTTACCTACCACATTATGGGTTACATTTTTTTTTTACTTAAACTATACTTAAAATTTTTTTTACTTTAAGACTATAAAATTTCCCATTTTGATTCACGTCTAGGTGTACAGTCCAGTGCGCTAAGCATGCTCACACCGGTGTGCAGCCTTCACCACCGCGCCTCTAGAACTTCTTCCACCACCTACCTAAACTG
>NW_011474288.1:0-1357 GCF_000754665.1 Bison bison bison
GTCAACACACTCACCTCTTCACCCTGAAATTCCCAGCCCCACGCTTGCCCTTGCCTTTCTCCACTTGAACGTAATGGTTTCCTTTTGCCTTAAAAAAGGAAGTTTGCATTTCTTAGTACAACAAGCCGTAGTTCTCCACAGTTGCATCATTGATTACCATGTACCCTATGAAAAAAAGGCCAGATGTTAAAGTTCTACGTGATCTGAGTTCAGACCAGAGTAATCCAGGTTGGTTTCTATCTATTATGTATTTCTCCCAGTACGAAAGGACAAGAGAAATAAGGCCAACTTCAAACTAGCACCTTAAATCAATTAATGATTTCATCTCAATTAATTCCACAAACAGAGCCTGCCCTAGAAAAGGACTCAGTTAAGGTGGCAGAGCCCGGTAACTGCGTACAACTTAGACCTTTATAATCAGAGATTCAAATCCTCTCCTTAACAAAATGTTTATAATTAAATATTCTGATGCTAATTATCCCCATTCTCCTAGCTGTGGCATTTCTTACGCTAGTGGAGTGGAAAGTTCTAGGGTATATGCAATTCCGAAAGGGCCCAAATGTTGCAGGCCCATACGGCCTACTCCAAGCCATTGCTGATGCAATTAAACTTTTCATCAAAGAGCCACTATGACCTGCCACATCCTCAGTCTCAATATTTATCCTAGCGCCCATCCTAGCCCTAAGCCTAGCCCTAACCGTATGAATTCCTCTACCCATACCCTACCCCCCATCAGAGTAAACCTAGGAGTCCTGTTCATACTGGCCCTATCAAGCTTAGCCGTATACTCCATCCTCTGATCAGGCTGAGCCTCCAATTCAAAATACGCACTAATGGGAGCCTTACGAGGAGCTGCACAAACAATCTCATCTGAAGTCACGCTAGCAATTATTCTATTATCAGTCCTTCTAATAAGTGGATCCTTTACCCTCTCCACCCTAATCATCACACAAGAACAAGTGTGACTGATCTTCCCGGCATGACCCCTAGCAATAATATGATTCATCTCAACTCTAGCAGAAGCAAACCGAGCTCCATTTGACCTTACTGAAGGAGAACAGAACTAGTCTCAGGTTTTAACGTAGAATACGCAGCAGGACCATTTGCCCTGTTTTTCATAGCAGAAAATGCAAACATCATTATAATAAATATTTTTACAACAATCCTATTCCTAGGGGCATTTCATAATCCATATATACCAGAACTATACACAATTAACTTCACCATCAAATCACTGCTACTCACAATCTCTTTCCTATGAATTCGAGCATCCTATCCCTGATTCTGTTATGATCAACTAATACAGCTACTATGAAAAAATTTTCTACCCCTAAACACTAGCCCTATGTATGTGGCA
>NW_011474289.1:0-591 GCF_000754665.1 Bison bison bison
GCTTTTCAATATGCTATCTAGGTTGGTCATAACTTTTCTTCCAAGAAGTAAGCATCTTTTAATTTCATGGCTGCAGTCACCATCTCTAGTGATTTTGGAGCCCAGAAAAATAAAGTCTGACACTGTTTCCACTGTTTCCCCATCTATTTCCCATGAAGAGGTGGGACTGGATGCCATGATCTTCGTTTTCTGAATGTTGAGCTTTAAGCCAACTTTTTCACTCTCCACTTTCACTTTCATCAAGAGGCTTTTGAGTTCCTCTTCACTTTCTGCCATAAGGGTGGTGTCATCTTCATATCTGAGGTTATTGATATTTCTCCTGGCAATCTTGATTCCAGCTTGTGTTTCTTCCAGTCCAGTGTTTGTCATAATGTACTCTGCATGTAAGTTAAATAAACAGGGTGACAATATACAGCCTTGATGAACTCTTTTTCCTATTTGGAACCAGTCTGTTGTTCCATGTCCAGTTCTAACTGTTGCTTCCTGACCTGCATACAAATTTCTCAAGAGGCAGATCAGGTGGTCTGGTATTCCCATCTCTTGAAGAATGTTCCACAGTTTATTGTGATGCACACAGTCAAAGGCTTTGGC
>NW_011474290.1:0-602 GCF_000754665.1 Bison bison bison
TGGCATAGTCAATAAAAGCAGAAATAGATGTTTCTCTGGAACTCTCTTGCTTTTTCTATGATCCAGCAGATGTTGGCAATTTGATCTCTGCTTCCTCTGCCTTTTCTAAAACCAGCTTGAACATCAGGAAGTTCACGGTTCACATATTGCTGAAGCCTGGCTTGGAGAATTTTGAGCATTACTTCACTAGCGTGTGAGATGAGTGCAATTGTGCGGTAGTTTGAGCATTCTTTGGCATTGCCTTTCTTTGGGATTGGATGAAAACTGACCTTTTCCAGTCCTGTGGCCACTGCTGAGTTTTCTAAATTTGCTGGCATAACGAGTGCAACACTTTCACAGCACCATCTTTCAGGATTTGGAATAGCTCAACTGGAATTCCATCACCTCCACTAGCTTTGTTCGTAGTGATGCTTTCTAAGGCCCACTTGACTTCACATTCCAGGATGTCTGGCTGTAGGTGAGTGATAACACCATCATGATTATCTGGGTCATGAAGATCTTTTTTTGTACAGTTCTTCTGTGTATTCTTGCCATCTCTTCTTAATATCTTCTGCTTCTGTTAGGTCCATACCATTTCTGTCCTTTATTGAGCTCGTCTTTGC
>NW_011474291.1:0-650 GCF_000754665.1 Bison bison bison
GTACTCTCTTTTATTTCTTCTAGGTCCTTGTTAAACCTTTCTTGCATCTTCTCAATCTTTGTCTCCAAGCTATTTATCTGTGATTCCATTTTGATTTCAAGATTTTGGATCAATTTCACTATCATTATTCGGAATTCTTTATCAGGTAGATTCCCTATCTCTTGGGCATTTATCCTGTTCCTTTATCTGCTGGGTATTCCTCTGTCTCTTCATCTTGTTTAAATTGCTGAGTTTGGGGTGTCCTTTCTGTATTCTGGCAGTTTGTGGGGTTCTATTTATTGTGGCGTTTCCTCGCTCTGTGTGGGTTTGTACAGGTGGCTTGTCAAGGTTTCTTGGTTAGGGAAGCTTGTGTCGGTGTTCTGGTGAGTGGAGCTGTATTTCTTCTCTCTGGAGTGCAATAAAATGTCCAGTAATGAGTTATGGGGCGTCTATGGTTTTGGGGTGACTTTGGGCTGCCTGTATCTTGGAGCTCAGGGCTGTGTTCCTTGCTGCTGGAGAATTTGCTTGGTATGTCTTGCCCTGAAACTTATTTCGCCCAGAGAGGTTTACAGCATTATATGTAGAAGAGAAGAGTGAGGAGAGAGTTAGAGGTGACCCAAATGAGATGAGGTGGAATCAATAGAGGAGAGAGTGGGCTATTCAGTAATCTC
>NW_011474292.1:0-763 GCF_000754665.1 Bison bison bison
TATTTTATTCTTTCCGTTGCAATGGTGAATGGAATTGTTTCCTTAATTTCTCTTTCTGTTTTCTCATTATTAGTGTATAGGAATGCAAGGATTTCTGTGTGTTGATTTTATATCCTGCAACTTTACTATAGTCATTGATTAGTTCTAGTAATTTTCTGGTGGAGTCTTTAGGGTTTTCTATGTAGAGGATCATGTCATCTGCAAATAGTGAGAGTTTTACTTCTTTTCCAATTTGGATTCCTTTTATTTCTTTTTCTGCTCTGACTGCTGTGGCCAAAACTTCCAAAACTATGTTGAATAGTAATGGTGAAAGTGGGCACCCTTGTCTTGTTCCTGACTTTAGAGGAAATGCTTTCAATTTTTCACCATTGAGGATAATGTTTGCTGTGGGTTTGTCATATATAGCTTTTATTATGTTGAGGTATGTTCCTTCTATTCCTGCTTTCTGGAGAGTTCTTAAAAGCTTCTGCACATCAAAGGAAACTATCAGCAAGGTGAAAAGACAGCCTTCAGAATGGGAGAAAATAATAGCAAATGAAGCAACTGACAAACAACTAATCTCAAAAATATACAAGCAACTCCTACAGCTCAACTCCAGAAAAATAAATGACCCAATCAAAAAATGGGCCAAAGAACTAAATAGACATTTCTCCAAAGAAGACATACAGATGGCTAACAAACACATGAAAAGATGCTCAACATCACTCATTATCAGAGAAATGACAAATCAAGACCACTATGAGTACCATTTCACACCAGTCAG
>NW_011474293.1:0-665 GCF_000754665.1 Bison bison bison
GCATGCTGTGATTCATGAGGTCGCAAAGAGTCGGACATGACTGAGCGACTGAACTGAGCTGAAAGACCCATCCTGACAGTTTACTGGAGCACAGAGTACCTCATTTGATCTCCTGTGGCCTCAGCCTGCAATGGCTTGAAGAGGTGCTTGGGTTGCCAGCCAGAGATTGGGCTGGGTCGCAGCCATGAAAGCACCAGATCCTAGCCACTAGACCAGGGGTCAGTGACAAAGGCCCTGGCCCTTTGGCTTTGCAGAAAAGAATTTCCACTATAATAGAAAGTAGTGAAGATAGTAAAGTACTTAATAAGAGGAAAAAAAGTACAGTACATGTGGATAAGCACATGGGTGAATTCAGTGAGAGAAAGTCACTGAGTTGTGCCCTTGCAGCAGTTTCAATTACTTCTATGGAGCATATCTTCTTTGTTTCATTTGGCCAATCATTTTGATTTGCCTGAGTCACAGTCCGTATTTGGTATATCTCAGTGTTAACTAAAAAATATAGTCACAACCTGAAATTAGAGAGTTATTTTATTTGTTGGGAATGTTTAGGACTCTGAGCCCAGAAAACTGCTCCAAAGAGGAAGGAGAGGGAGTCAAGTTAGTTTGTAACAGAGGGGGCAGGCAGTCTGAACATCAAAGATCAAGTATCAAGTTAAGGAATGTAG
>NW_011474294.1:0-637 GCF_000754665.1 Bison bison bison
GACTATTAATATGCTCATTAGAGATATCAAGAATAATAGTATGAGCATAGCTCAGTAGGAAAATTCGGTGGAGAAAAGAGACTGAGTAGCTTGTTTTACGTGGGAGACCAATAAAACTTCAAGACAAGAAGTTTGAACCACTTACGTAGGCCGCAGGCGCCCTCTCGAAGAGCAGAAGGTGCCTCACCCTAGACACCTTCTCGAGTGGGTCTTAGCAGCCCAGGCATAATTAGGAAGCGTGGTGGGTTCCGCGCTCCAAATGGAGACTTGGCTGGAATTTACAGGGAAGAATGACAAGGAACTTTATGAATTGGAGCTGTAAGGTAACACTTTGACAGAGAGAGCGAGATGGTGGTGGGGGACAGCCCCCAGTGAAATCAGAGGTGAGAGCACAAAGCAATAAAGTAGGCAGACTCTTGTTATTTTGGGGGGGGAGATGCTCGAGAATATCTGGGTGGACTCCTGAGGCTCGGTCCCGCATTTGCATATTCCGAGCCTCCTTCCTCATGACCTTTGTCCAGAGTGGAATGCCTCACCGGCTCCGGGCACATGGTCAGTGCATGCTCAGTCACGATATCAGTGCATGGTCAGCCACGTGATCACTGACTGCACAGTCACGTGATCAGCGCCTCTCAGT
>NW_011474295.1:0-745 GCF_000754665.1 Bison bison bison
TTGGAGAATTTTGAGCATTATTTTACTAGCATGTGAGATGAGTGCAATTGTGTGGTAGTTTGAGCATTCTTTGACATTGCCTTTCTTTGGGATTGGAATGAAAACTGATCTTTTCCAGTCCTGTGGCCACTAATGAGTTTTCCAAATTTGCTGGCATATTGAGTGCAGCACTTTCACAGCATCATCTTTCAGGATTTGGAATAGCTCAACTGGAATTCCATCACCTCCACTAGCTTTGTTCGTCGTGATGCTTTCTAAGGCCCACTTGACTTCACATTCCAGGATGTCTGGCTCTAGGTCAGTGATCACACCATCGTGATTATCTGGGTCGTGAAGATCTTTTTTGTACAGTTCTTCTGTGTATTCTTGCCATCTCTTTTTAATATCTTCTGCTTCTGTGAGTTCCAAACCATTTCTATCCTTTATCGAGCTCATCTTTGCATGAAATGTTCCTTTGGTATCTCTGACTTTCTTGAAGAGATTCCTAGTCTTTCCCATTCTGTTGTTTTCCTCTATTTCTTTGCATTGATCGCTGAAGAAGGCTTTCTTATCTCTGCTTGCTATTCTTTGGAACTCTGCATTCAGATGTTTATATCTTTCCTTTTCTCCTTTGCTTTTCGCTTCTCTTCTTTTCACAGCTATTTGTAAGGCCTCCCCAGACAGCCATTTTGCTTTTTTGCATTTCTTTTCTATGGGGATGGTCTTGATCCCTGTCTCCTGCACATGTCACGAACCTCATTCCATA
>NW_011474296.1:0-510 GCF_000754665.1 Bison bison bison
ATGGAAAATCTTTTTCCAGCCCTTCACTTTCAGTCTGTATGTGTCCCCTGTTTTGAGGTGGGTCTCTTGTAGACAACATATGTAGGGGTCTTGTTTTTGTATCCATTCAGCCAGTCTTTGTCTTTTGGTTGGGACATTCAACCCATTTACGTTTAAGGTAATTACTGATAAGTATGATCCCGTTGCCATTTACTTTATTGTTTGGGGTTCGAGTTTATACACCATTTTTGTGTTTCCTGTCTAGAGAATATCCTTTAGTATTTGTTGGAGAGCTGGTTTGGTGGTGCTGAATTCTTTCAGCTTTTGCTTGTCTGAGAAGCTTTTGATTTCTCCTTCATATTTGAGTGAGATCCTTGCTGGGTACAATAATCTGGGCTGTAGGTTATTTTCTTTCATCACTTTAAGTATGTCTTGCCATTCCCTCCTGGCTTGAAGAGTTTCTATTGAAAGATCAGCTGTTTTCCTTATGGGAATTCCCTTGTGTGTTATTTGTTGTTGTTCCCTTGCTGC
>NW_011474297.1:0-659 GCF_000754665.1 Bison bison bison
ACAGCATTCTGGCTAAATGAAACTGGAAGCGTTTGCCTCTGTCTCTCTAAGGGTTTGGGAAACTTGAGGTGTTGCTCTGAACATTAAGCATCTCCCAGATACCTCAGGTCACCCCAGTCAACGGGAGAATCTCTGTTGTGTGGAATTTTTGTCCTTCCCTCCCACAGGGGTCAAAACACTCTCAGATCCATGCCAAGTCCTCCCTGGGAGGGATGGATTGGTTAATTCAATAATGGGCTGATTGGAGATGTTGATCATACACCCATGGTCCTTCTTCCAATGTGCCCCTGTTGGAGAACTCTAGGGTTGGTGGAGGTTCAAGGAGGAAGGAAAGGAATAGGGACAAGAGGAGAGAAATGAGGAAGGAAGAGAGTGGAAATAGTGGGAGAAAGAGGCAAGTGAGGTCATGGGCAGAGAAGCATGAAGACAGTGACCGCCTGGAGGAGGAACAGGTTGTCATGGCCTCATTTGTGGTCACATGTAGACAATTTGAGGGTGGCAACAGGATGTTGGAGGTCAGAGACCCACTTTTTCATTGCAGAGATGAAACTCTGAGGCCCTGGGAGGTCCTTGAGGCAAGTACACCAGGGGTCCCAACGCCAGGCTGTGAGGAGCACCAGGGTCCCCCTGGTCATATCCTGACTCTAAGTCTCCCATTT
>NW_011474298.1:0-720 GCF_000754665.1 Bison bison bison
ATATTCTGGGAGGTGGGTCATAGAGGATCCTGCTGTGATGTATGTTGGAGAGTGTTTTGCCTATGTTCTCCTCTAGGAGTTTTATAGTTTCTGGTCTTACGTTTAGATCTTTAATCCATTTTGAGTTTATTTTTGTGTATGGTGTTAGAAAGTGTTCTAGTTTCATTCTTTTACAAGTGGTTGACCAGTTTTCCCAGCACCACTTGTTAAAGAGATTGTCTTTAATCCATTGTATATTCTTGCCTCCTTTGTCAAAGATAAGGTGTCCATATGTGCGTGGATTTATCTCTGGGCTTTCTATTTTGTTTCATTGATCAATATTTCTGTTTTTGTGCCAGTACTATACTGTCTTGATAACTGTGGCTTTGTAGTAGAGCCTGAATTCAGGTAGGTTGATTCCTCCAGTTCCATTCTTCTTTCTCAAGATAGCTTTGGCTATTCGAGGTTTTTTGTATTTCCATACAAATTGTGAAATTATTTGTTCTAGCTCTAGAATACCGTTGGTAGCTTGATAGGGATTGCATTGAATCTATAAATTGCTTTGGGTAGTATACTCATTTTCACTATATTGATTCTTCCAATCCATGAACATGGTATATTTCTCCATCTATTAGTGTCCTCTTTGATTTCTTTCACCAGTGTTCTATAGTTTTCTATATATAGGTCTTTAGTTTCTTTAGGTAGATATATTCCTAAGTATTTTATTCTTTCCGTTGCAAT
>NW_011474299.1:0-513 GCF_000754665.1 Bison bison bison
TTCAGTTCATTTTTGGCTAGTTCCTTGGTCCGACTTATATTTCTCAAGATCTATAGGCCCCTTCCTATGTAGTCGGTACTAACCGACTAACTAAACTACAGGGTTTAAATCTATTGCCTGTAGCTTCCAAGGCGGTTCCCTCTGTTATAGCTTCTTCTGTTTGCTGGTCTCTTTAGTGTGTGGTTTCCGCCCTGACACAAAGGGGATGGTGGAAGACACTTTTATTTATTATTTATTTTTGGCTCACTTGTTCAGTCGCGCTGTGGGGAGGGAGGGAGGGATGCTGCAAACAAATAACACTGGCGTGTCCTCACAGTGCCTCAGCCACACTGGGTCTGCCCCAGCTCACGGCGCATGTAGCCTCCCTGCCCACACTGCTTAGGCTCTAGGTTGCTCTGCCGGGAACCATCCGTGCCCGGCCCTGGGCTGCCTGCATCTCCCAGGTCCAGGCCGCTCAGGTTCAGGCACTCGGGTAGTCCTCAGAGGCGCAGACTCGGTTGGGCCTGCGTTTTG
>NW_011474300.1:0-628 GCF_000754665.1 Bison bison bison
GGCGTGGAGGGCCTGGAGGCTGACGCGCGCGGCCAGTACTTGGTGGGCGTGGAGGGCCTGGAGGCTGGGGTGGGCGGGGCTGTGGAGGGCGCGGCAGATGCTGAGCCGGTAGTGCAGGACCTCCAGCTGGGCGCGGAGAAGCCGGCGGGCGGGGAGGGAGAGAGAGAGACAGTGAGAAGGAGCCCCGCAGCCGCGACAATCAACAGCAAGAGCACCCGGCAGGGAGAGCCCGAGCCCTGCAGCAGGCCCCGTGGCCTCGGGCCAGGCACCAGGCACTGCTCGCCCGGCGGCAGCAGAGGAGCCCGAGGGTCCCTGGGGCTCCGTGGTCCACCTGCCCCCGCGCCGCGCAGCTCGTGCGTCTGTGGCCCAGGGAGCCCGGGCCCCTCCCCGGACACGCCGCTGTCACCGGGGCCCACAGGCCCACGCCCAAAACGTAAACGTGAGAAGCCGGTTCTAGACCGAGGCCTCTCCGCCCAGAAGAGAAGAATCAACAATTCACTGGACTTCCTGGGCTGTTCCGAAGGGAGGTCCATCAGCACGTAATGTGATCAATTCCCAGTCAGTTCCCAGGTGTTGTGACACCAATGGGAGCCCCAACCTGGAAGCTGTACACACGGGCTGGTTCCCA
>NW_011474301.1:0-828 GCF_000754665.1 Bison bison bison
TACCAGTTCATGGATTGGAAGAATCAATATACGTGAAAATGAGTATACTACCCAAAGCAATTTATAGATTCAATGCAATCCCTATCAAGCTACCAATGGTATTCTTCACAGAGCTAGAACAAATAATTTCACAATTTGTATGGAAATACAAAAAAACCTCAAATAGCCAAAGCTATCTTGAGAAAGAAGAATGGAACTGGAGGAATCAACCTACCTGACTTCAGGCTCTATCACAAAGCCACAGTTATCAAGACAGTATGGTACTGGCACAAAGACAGAAATATTGATCAATGGAACAAAATAGAAAGCCCAGAGATAAATCCATGCACATATGGACACCTTATCTTTGACAAAGGAGGCAAGAATATACAATGGATTAAAGACAATCTCTTTAACAAGTGGTGCTGGGAAAAATGGTCAACCACTTGTAAAAGAATGAAACTAGAACACTTTCTAACATCATACACAAAAATAAACTCAAAATGGATTAAATATCTCAATGTAAGACCAGAGACTATAAAACTCCTAGAGGAGAACATAGGCAAAACACTCTCTGACATACATCACAGCAGGATCCTCTATGACCCACCTCCCAGAATATTGGAAATAAAAGCAAAAATAAACAAATGGGACCTAATTAAACTTAAAAGCTTCTGCACAACAAAGGAAACTATTAGCAAGGTGAAAAGGCAGCCTTCAGAATGGGAGAAAATAATAGCAAATGAAGCAACTGACAAACAACTAATCTCAAAAATATACAAGCAACTCCTACAGCTCAACTCCAGAAAAATAAATGACCCAATCAAAAAATGGGCCAAAGAACTAAAT
>NW_011474302.1:0-922 GCF_000754665.1 Bison bison bison
GTGATCTGTACTTGATCAGCCACGTGATCAGTGCCTGCAGAGTCACGTAATCAGGGCCTGCTGAGCTGCGTGATTCCTGTCGGCTCATCTGCTTGGCAATTGCCCGCTGAGCTGCGTGATTCCTGCCTGGTCCCCTGCTTGATTATTGCCAGTTGAGCAGCATGATTCGTCACTGCTCAGCTCCATGCTTATAGCCTGCTGATTGCGTGCTTCGTGTCTGCTCAGCTCTTTGAGTATTGCCTCCTGAGGTCCCTGTTCGGGCGCCACCTGCCGGGGACCAGCCCCAGCTGATCCAGGGTATTCGAAGGAGAGATGGCTAGGCGACTATTTATATGCTCATCAGAGATATCAAGAATAATAGTATGAGGATAGCTCAGTAGGATAATTCGGTGGAGAAAAGAGACTGAGTAGCTTGGTAGAAGCGGGAGACCAATAACACTTCAAGACAAGAAGTTCGCAGCACTTACGTAGGCCGCAGGCGCCCTCTCGAAGAGAGGAACGTGCCTCACCCTGGACACCTTCTCGAGTGGGTCTTAGCAGCCCAGGCATAATTAGGAAGCGTGGTGGGTTCCGTGCTCCAGATGGAGAGTCGGCTGGAAGTTGCAGGGAAGAATGCCACGGAACTTTATGAATTGGAGCTGTAAGTTAACTCTTTGACAGAGAGAGCGAGATGGTGGTGGGGGACAGCCCCCAGTGAAATCAGAGGTGAGAGCACAAAGCAATAAAGTAGGCAGACTCTGGTTATTTTGTGGGGGAGATGCTCGAGAATATCCGGGTGGACTCCGGAGGCTCGGTCCCGCATTTGCGTATGCCGAGCCTCCTTCCTCATGACCTTTGCCAGAGTGGAATGCCTCACCGGCTCCGGGCACTGGTCAGTGCATGCTCAGTCATGATATCAGTGCACGATCAGCCACGTGATCAC
>NW_011474303.1:0-669 GCF_000754665.1 Bison bison bison
ATTGTGTATATGTACCATAGCTTTCTTATCCATTCATCTGCTGATGGACATCTAGGTTGCTTTCATGTCCTGGCTATTATAAACAGTGCTGCGATGAACATTGAGGTACATGTGTCTCTTTCAATTCTGGTTTCCTCAGTGTGTATGCCCAGCAGTGGGATTGCTGGATCATAAGGCAGTTCTAGTTCCAGTTTTTTAAGGAATCTCCACACTGTTCTCCATAGTGGCTGTACTAGTTTGCATTCCCACCAACAGTGTAAGAGGGTTCCCTTTTCTCCACACCCTCTCCAGCAGTTATTACTTGTAGACTTTTGGACCACAGCCATTCTGACTGGTGAGAAATGATACTGCATTGTGGTTTTGATTTACATTTCTCTGATAATGAGTGATGTTGAGCATCTTTTCATGTGTTTGTTAGCCATCTGTATGTCTTCTTTGGAGAAATGTCTGTTTAGTTCTTTGGCCCATTTTTTGATTGGGTCATTCATTTTTCTGGAATTGAGCTGTAGGAGTTGCTTGTATATTTTTGAGATTAGTTGTTTGTCAGTTGCTTCATTTGCTATTATTTTCTCCCATTCTGAAAGTTGTCTTTTCACCTTGCTTATAATTTCCTTTGTTGTGCAGAAGTCTTTTAAGTTTAATTAGGTCCCTATTTTGTTTATTTTTGTC
>NW_011474304.1:0-649 GCF_000754665.1 Bison bison bison
ATGAATTGGAGCTGTAAGTTAAAACTTTGACAAAGAGACCGAGATTGTGGTGGGGGACAGCCCCCAGTAAAATCAGAGGTGAGAGCACAAAGCAATAAAGTAGGCAGAATCTGGTTTTTGGGGAATAGATGCTCAAGAATATCCGGGTGGACTCCTGAAGCTCGATCCGGCATTTGCGTATGCCGAGCCTCCTTCCTCTTGACCTTTGTCCACATTGGAATGCCTCACCGGCTCCCGGCACATGATCAGTGCATGCTCAGTCACGATATCAGTGCATGACCAGCCACGTCCTCACTGACTGCACAGTCACGTGATCAGCGCCTCTCAGTCACATGATCACCGTAGGATAAAAATGTGATCAGTGAACGATCAGCCACGTGCTCACTGCATGTTCAGTCAGGTGGTCAGTTCCTGATCAGCCACGTGATCAGTGCGTGTACACTCACATGATCACTGCCTGTCAGTCACTGACCCCTGCAGGATAAACACCTGATCAGTGCATGATAGCCACGTGATCACTGCCTGCTCAGGCAAGTGATCTGTACTTGATCAGCCACGTGATCAGTGCATGATAGCCACGTGATCAGTGCATGCTCAGTCACGTGATCAGTACTTGATCAGCCACGTGATCAGGGCCTGCAGAGTCCCG